>NC_134484.1:358232856-358415356 GCF_040206685.1 Ascaphus truei
TGTGCCACAGGATTTCCCCATTCTCCCAAAGTGGGAAGAAAGCACGGCAGTTGCTAGGTGTCAGAAAATAGCCCTGACATATATTTTCCTAGATCTTCCTCTGGCTGCACTACAAAAGTGTCTGTCCACAGCAATTGCTAAATGCGTATTACAGGAGAAAGAAAAGCATCAGTTGGAGAATGACATGGTGATCATGTCAAACAAGCTGGAGAAGGCATACACTAATATTGCCCAGGTCCAGAACACCATTTATCAAATTGATAAAGAGCTACGTTCAATAAGGGAGATTGTCGAAGGTTTAATAATGGTTTTGAAACTGCAAACTAAGTGTGAAAGAACCTATCTGTCCCAAGTCAGTGGAGATAAAAGACTCCATGACTTAGGAGAGGAGAAGAGACTATTGATAGAAGAAAAGTCAAGGATGCAATTGGCACTGGAAGAAGCAGAGAGTGCCTTGGAAAAAGAAAAGGATCAGTTCTAGAGTGACAGTGTGATCTTGTCAAGTAAGCTGGAGAAGGTATACGCTGATTCTGGCCAGGACCAGAGCTTTATGGATCAAGTTGGCGCAGCACTGGAAGTGTCTCAGAAAGAAGTAAACAGGCTTAGTACTGAGCTGGAAGACTCTCGCCAGGAAGGCCACAGTCTGAACACAGAGCTGTGTACAGTGAGGGATGCCTATGAGATGGTCATAAGGGACATAGGGCCTCATGCACTAAGCGCCAAAAAGCGTTTTATCGCCATTTTATCGCCAACAAAAGCCTTTCCGATTCAGTAAGCGCCGATAAGTGGCCAAAATCGTCAATTTTCTTCCCGATAAAAAATTATCGGCAGGCGGGTGCCGATAAGCCACATATTGGCACATTTTGAACTCGGCTGAATTCAGGTAGCCCCCGATCAGCTTTTCGTTGCTGATTGGCACTGCCGAAAAGAGAATTTATCGCTAATCCGTCCCACCAACTTTAAGTTGGCGGGTTGGTGGTGTATAAGCATCGGCAAGAGCGACACTTAGAAAAAATCAGGCCATTTTCCTGCTTGGGATTGATGCCAGGGTCTCCGGAGCTGATACCCGCTAATAGCAGCACCGGAGCTCCCGGCATGCATCCGAGGCAGGAAAAATGCATTTAAAGCCCACTTCATTACCTTAGCGGCTAACCGCTAATGCAATGAAGGGGTTAACCCGCTGTGCCAGGTTTATTGTGGGTAGCGGGGGTGGGTGAAGGGGGTATTTGGCCCTTGGTGGTTGTTTAGGGCTTGCGGGGGGGTTGCGGCTGCACTAACCCCTTCACGACCGTAGCGGTTAATACTGTATATATATATATATATATATATATATATATATATATATATATATATACAGTGTTCGACAAACCTATAAATTTGCACGCCCTGGGCGAGTGGATTTAACATTGTGGAGAGTTCCTATTGGCCCAAGCAGCACATGTTTGTACTAGGTGGCGAGTAGATTTTTTTGTTCGGCGAGTAGATTTTTTTGGTGATTTGTCGACCACTGTGTATATATATATATATATATATATATATATATATATATATATATATATATATATACACACGTGATGAACCCATATATAAAGAAATGTAGAAGGGTTATCAAAATCATGCTCTACTACAAATACCACTTCTCCATACAGACACAGTACAATAAAATCAATTTCCTTAAAAAATTCAATCTCATCTTCCAATCAAAATCCTCAAATGCCAATCAAAAGCCTCAAATGCCAATCAAAACATTACATTTACATTGTATACATGATGCATACAATTTATGCACCATGTACACTCTACAAATGAATGTTAACAATAACATATTCCAAACAAAATACCAATACATCCAAACAAGTATACTATTTAAACCAATCCAGTAACCATAAATCAATTAGCATTCATTAATTAAATCACTAAACAATTTAAATTCCATCCATAACAATTAAACAATTAACTAATTCAATCGTTGAACAGATGGCACACACATTTATGCATAGCAGCATAGCCAAAAACATTTGAAAACACTGCAAAACAAGCTTTTAAAACAACATCATTTCTTACCCTGTATCTATATCGATCTAGACATACATACATACATACATACATACATACATACATACATACAGTGGCAAGAAATGATATACCGAAAAAAAAAAAAAAAACACATGTAAAAAACCTAAAAAAAATGAACAAGTTAAATAAAGTACATTTCTTTTGTTCACTTACCATTACTTGACCCACTCACCGACTCCCGTTGAACAGCTTACTCTCGAACCAATCCACGCACAGGAACCCATAAAATAATAAACCATAAAATAATAAGCATTAAAATAAAAAACCAAATCAATCCACGGGTCTTCTATTTGTAATCCATCTTCATTCTTCTTTCTTGTATCTTCTTCCGGTCTCTTCCGGTGGTCTTCTTGTCTTCTTTGGCTACGCCCTGTCCTTCTTCTTCTGTAGGAGGTCCTTCCTCCTCGGCATCTGCCTTCAAAATGAGACGACATAGGCTTTTAAAGGCCTATGACATCACATTTTCATCATATGTTTCCCACAGCCTTGATTGGGCCGTGAAAACCATGTGTTTTGGCCGATAAAAAAAAATTGATGACGTCATTTAAAGGCAATGAAAGCACAGCCAATCAGAATGGCTGTGCTTCAATTGCCTTTAAGATGACGTCATGAAAAGAAAGATGGCCGGCCTCACATGGTACGGTAGCCAATCAGAGACCCTGCCAGGACCAAAATGTTGGGTTTATAGTGTGCTGTTTTGTCACTGGTAATACATGTCTTTTTGCTATATCTGAGTGTTGCTGCTTTTGTGCCTTCTCATATGGGAAGACAGGGTTTCCATATTGATTTCTATGGAGCATGCACCTTGACTTTACATTTGTTGCTTGGAGTGCTGGCTGCTTCTTTTAGTTATATATATATATATATATATATATATATATATATATACAGTGCTCGACAAACCCGGTCGCCCACTCGCCAGGCGCGAACGGAAATTGGCCGGTGGCCAGCTACTTTTTCCCCCTGCTCTGCGCAAATTTTTTTTTTTTAAATAAATAAATAAATACAAATATCCTCCTGGCTGATTGGCCAATTGGTCGTGACGCGGAATGGAGCCCTTCTCTGCAGGGGTAAGTAATGGCTGCTCCCTGTCTCCTGCCCGCGCTTCCCCCCTCATCCCCTCCAGTCTCCGCTCCTGTCGGGCAGGAGATGACAGCAGGGGATTTCCCCCCCTGTCCCACGGTTCCGCTCCTGTCCCTGTGGCTGCACGCGCGGGGCAGGAGATGACAGCAGGGGATTTCTCCCCCCTCCCCTGTCCTGCTTGCCCTCCGGTTCCGCTCCTGTCCCTGTGGCTGCATGCGTGGGGCAGGAGATGACAGCGGGCGATGTCTCCCCCCCCCTCCCGTCCCGGTTGCCCTACGATCCCTGCTTTCCCCCAGTGCCCGTGGCTGCTCCCGATGCCAGCAGGGGTGTTCCCCTCGGTCCCCGTGGCTGTCTCTGCTTCCCCCCCCCTTTCCGCTCCCCCCCCCCTTTCCGCTCCCCCCCCTCCCACAAATGTAAAAATAAATAAATAACAAAAAAATATCCTCCTGGCTGATTGGCCAATTGGCCGTGACGTGGAATGGAGACCTTCTCTGCAGGGGTAAGTAATGGCTGCTCCTCACGCGCTCGTTCCCTGTCTCCTGCTCGCGCTTCCCCCCTCATCCCCTCAATCTCCTGTGGCTGCTCGCGCGGGGCAGGAGATGACAGCAGGGGATTTCCACCCTGTCCCGCGTGTGCTCCGGTCCCGCTCCTGACCCCGTGGCTGCACGCCCGGGGCAGGAGATGATAGAGGGGAATGTCGTCCCTCCCCCCCCCCCTATGACAGCAGGGGATTTCCCCCCCTCCGGATCCGCTCCTGTGGCTGCACGCGTGGGGCAGGGGTGTTCCCTTCGGTCCCCGTGGCTGTCTCCACTCCCCCCTGACCCCCCCCCCCCCCAACGAGAGAGAGTGTGAGTGTGTGTGTGTGTGTATGAGAGAGAGAGAGAGTGTGAGTGTGTGTGTGTGTGTATGAGAGAGAGAGTGTGAGTGTGTGTGTGTGTGTGTGTATGAGAGAGAGAGAGAGTGGTGTGTGTGTGTGTGTGTGTGTGTGTGTGTGTGTGTGTGTGTGTGTGTGTGTGTGTGTGTGTGTGTGTGTGTGTGTGTGTGTGTGTGTGTGTGTGTGTGTGTGTGTGTGTGTGTGTGTGTGTGTGTGTGTGTGTGCAAATGTAGGACACCAGAGGTAGTCATCCCCCCAATCAGTCAGTCATCCCCCCACCCCACCCAGTCAGTCATCCCCCCACCCCACCCTGTCAGTCAGTCATCCCCCCACCCCACCCAGTCAGTCATCACCCCACCCAGTCAGTCATCCCCCACCCCACCCAGGCAGTAAGTCATACCCCCACCCAGTCAGTCAGTCCCCCCCCCACCCAGTCAGTCATACCCCCCCACCCAGTCAGTCAGTCCCCCCCCCACCCAGTCAGTCACTCCCCCCCCCCCCAGTCAGTCACTCCCCCCCCAAACAGTCAGTCAAAAGTCAGTCATCCCACCCCCCTGCCCCCTGCCCAGTCACCCCACCCAGTCAGACAGTCAGTAATCCCCACCCAGTCAGACAGTCAGTAATCCCCACCCAGTCACAGTCAGTAATTCCCACCCAGTCAGACACCCCGTCACCCCACCACCCCACATCACCCCACCCAGTCACCCCATCCAATCACACAATCCCCACACCCAGTCACCCCATCCCCACACCGTCACCCCATCCCCACACCGTCACCCCATCCCCACACCGTCACCCCCATCCCCACACCGTCACCCCATCCCCACACCCAGTCACCCCATCCCCACACCCAGTCACCCCATCCCCACACCCAGTCACCCCATCCCCCCACAGTCACCCTCTCTCCGTCTCTCACCCTCTCTCCGTCTCTCACCCTCTCTCTCTCGGTTTCTCCCTCTCTCGGTTTCTCCCTCTCTCGGTTTCTCCCTCACTCTCTCTCACCCTCTCTCCGTCTCTCTCTCACCTTCTCTCCGTCTCTCTCTCACCCCTCTCCGTCTCTCTCACCCTCTCTCCGTCTCTCTCTCACCCTCTCTCCGTCTCTCTCTCACCCTCTCTCCGTCTCTCTCTCACCCTCTCTCCGTCTCTCTCTCACCCTCTCTCTCACCCTCTCTCCGTCTCTCTCACCCTCTCTCCGTCTCTCTCACCCTCTCTCCGTCTCTCTCACCCTCTCTCCGTCTCTCTCACCCTCTCTCTCACCCTCTCTCTCCGTCTCTCTCACCCTCTCTCTCCGTCTCTCTCACCCTCTCTCTCCGTCTCTCTCACCCTCTCTCTCCGTCTCTCTCACCCTCTCTCTCCGTCTCTCTCACCCTCTCTCCGTCTGTCTCACCATCTCTCTGTCTCACCCTCTCTCTGTCTCACCCTCTCTCTGTCTCACCCTCTCTCTGTCTCACAATCTAGATCTGGATATTTTATTTACCCTGTATATCTTAACTGCCCTATACTACACCGAAATAACCTATACTGCTTTCTTCCAAATCTGATTCAAGCTTCACACGGAAGACATCGGAACCCCCCCTAACCCAGAAGACAGGTAGGGAACACCTCCCCTCCAATGTATAACATTGCGGAAATGAGGTACCTGGACATTGAGGGTCTGCGGATCAGGTAAGATCCCAGGTGGGATTGCTGCTTTAAATATTGTGAAGCAGGGGCATCCAGGCACTAGTTAAGGGGTGCAGGAAACTAGTCATTCACATCTGGCTTTTTTTTCTAGATTCGACATTTATACATACACACACACATATACACACACACGGACTAATTGTAGTATAATGTAATACAATAAATAAACTTATGTCAAAAACGAATGTTCTTACTAGGAATTGATTACATTTATTTCATTTATGGTTTTTTTAAAATGCGGGGCTGGGGGCGGGATTGGAGGCGGGGTTGGGGGCGGGACTAGAGGCGGGGTTGGGGCGGGACTAGGTGGCGAGTAGATTTTTTGGTTCGGCGAGTAGATTTTTGGGTGATTTGTCAAGCACTGTATATATATATATATATATATATATATATATATATATATATATATATATTATATATATATATATATATATATATATATATATATATATATATGTGTGTATATATATATAGTTGCATGATGAAGCCACTGTACAAATGAATGGGTGAAGGGTGGGTATCGGGCCAGTGTGGCTTAACCCCTTAATAACCTTTGCGGTTATTATCCGATAAGGTGATTAAGGGGTTAATAGATATCTGAATGTAATAGCAATGTATTGGCTATGTATTGGCTATGTATTTTGTGGGCAACGGAGGACAAGGATTTTGCTGGCGACGGGGGCTTCTTATTGATGAGGTCAGTAGTACTTTATTTATTTTAATATGCTAGTTTAATATGTTTAATAATGGGCAAATAATCTATTATCCCTATCTAGATAATAGTTATTTTGCACATTATTGTACTGTAGGTGTTGGGGGGGGGTGGGGAGGATTGATGTATTGAATGTATAGGTCAGGTTTATTTATTTTACATTCAGGGTTTATTCCTTTTGGTTCTGCGTGAGACCTCTGGAGACCACCTGCGGTATCCTCGGGTATCTCACAGGTATAAGGCTGCGTGGTCCACGGGGGGCACCTGCAGGGAAGAACCGGTGGCCTCACATCTGTGGGGGCACCGCAGACCTGTAGTCTGCGGGGAAGAACCGGTGGTCCCACATCTGTGGGGGCACCTCAGACCCGTAGTGCCCACCCGTGGGTCCCCAGACCCCCGTGGGAACCACCCGAAGCCCCGCAGACAGCTGTGGGTCTGACCCGGGGCTCCCAGACATCCGCAGGCCTACCGTGGGGACCTAATTGTGGCCCACGGTGTCCTGCGGGACCACCTGGGGGCCATGGCGCCTGGCGGGACCCACCAACAGGCCTCCAGAACCTGTATGAAACAAGTTGCTGGTAACCTGTAGGTCTGTCAGGTGACCCGTCAGGCCCACTGGGGACTCGCGTGGGCCTAGGGTATGAACCCTGTATGTAAAAGGATAAATCATGTTTTTATGGGGGGGCACAGGGGGTGGGTTATGTATTTAATAAATAGAATGATGTGTATTTTGGGGCAGTGTATTGTTTTTATTGTGAGTACTGGGGTTGGGGGAGGGGGTATTTGCCCCAAGGGTATGTGGGTAGGCCTCCCGGCTGGGTAGTGGGTGAGGGTGGTTTGGCCTCACGGGGTGGGGGGTTAGTGGGGGAGGGTATGTAGGCCTCTCAAATGGGGGGTGAGGGTGGGTTAACCCCTTAATGACTGTAGCGGTTAATAACCGCTATGGTGATTAAGGGGTTAGGGGACATTACATTGGATGTTTTTATTCTTGTTTCTGTTTTGCAGCAGCGGAGAGGGCAAGGGCAGGATGAAGATGAGGATGGCCTTCATCGTGGCAGCCGGACAAGGGTGAGTGCTATATGTATTTAATGTATTTATTGTTCTTTATGTATTTTAAATGGACAAATGCACTATTATCCATTTGTGGATAATAGTAATTGTGCCCATTACTGTATTATGCCTTAACCCCTTCATTGCCTTAGCGGCTATCCGCTATGGTAATGAAGCAGCATTAATGTATTTTAATAATATTGTGCGGAAGCAGGGGGTCCCCTGAGCTGAACCGCATTGATTTGTGGCTCAGGGACCCCCTGCTTCCCGAGTTAAAGGCCCCGGTTTGGGGCATCGGTTCCAGTGTCGCCGCCATCTTTATTGCGTCCAAGACGCGACATGGGCTCTATAAAGATGGTGACGACACTGGCACCCGATGCCCCTTACCGGGGCCTGTAACTCGGGAAGCAGGGGGTCCCTGAGCCAAAAATGCGTTTCAGCTCAGGGGACCCCCTGCTCTCGCACCATATTATTAAAAATACATTAAGGCTGCTTAATTACCATAGCGGATAGCCGCTAAGGTAAGGAATGATTGTTTATTTATATGTGTGTTTTACTCATAGTGTAGATGTGCAGAGGGTCTCTTTGGTTTCAGGTCCGGGGACCCCCTGCTTCCCGAGATACAGGCCACTTTAGGGGGTGCCGGTATCCCTCTGCTTTGTTTACATTCCGCGGTCACAAGATCGGGACATTTAAATGCAGAGGGATACCGGCACCTCATAAAGGGGCCTGTATCTCGGGAAGCAGGGGATCCCCGGAACTGAAACCAATGCGGTTCAGCTCCGGAGACCCCCTGCATATGTACACTATGAATAAAAGTTGTTTTGATATGTTTTTATTTTGCCGGTGTTTGCGCAGAGAGAGCGGCAGATCTCTCTCTGCTGCAAACACACATCAGCAGAAACGGCCTATCGCTAGGCTATCGGGAGCCAGGCTCTTTTATCACCTTCTCATTGGCGTTTTGCTGTCGCAGTGATTCGGCAGGGATTCGGCATGGATTCGGCCCTTACTGAATCCTGCGAGGGCAAATCGGCAAAATCATGCCGATAGGGAGCACTTGGCGAATGCATTTTTTCGGCGCTTAGTGCATGAGGCCCATAGTCAGTAAAGAAAGAGAACTTCAACCTGAAGGAAGAGGTTATGAAGCTAACTAGTCAGGTCAGTTAAGAGAGTGTCCCTGTAGTGTGTGACGTCATGACGTTGACGCATGCGCGAATCGTATCTATGGAGTAACGGCAGCTCCCAACCTCTTACGGAGCCCACAGGCTGCAGGACATTATCAGGTTGTATTATACCTTACAGGGACCCGCTTCACACACTACAGGGACACTCTATTCCACACCAGTGGTGTGCCCGAACTGTATGATACACGTATTATACGGACGGTTCTAGCTAGCCTCTACACATGGTGGGGGGTGTGTTTTCACTGCTGGATGTATTTATATACTGCGGGTCCTCTTCCCTCTGCTACTGCTGCTGTAGTTACCCTGCGGCAGGTTTTGGCCTTGCTGGGGACAGACTGTTTGATTTAAAGGGTTTTTGTTGGGATCCACTAACATTAGTAAATCTATTGATACGGTCTAGGGAGTAAAATTACCCATCACCCTCACTCACAGTGTGGACCTATATAGAACTTCTTTAGGTCTATCCCCATACTGCATTATCCATACTATTGTGTATAGCCTATACCCTGATCTGCAGCCTGTTATTTAGTAGTGATTAAAATACAGCTATCTGGTACATCAAATTGTCCAAATTAGATCCGTTACCCTATATACTTGGGGATTTTACTAATGCACTTCTATGCATTTTTTATTGTGTTTCGTCGGATTTTATAGTATAGATCATTAAAGTTTTGTTATTTTATTCAGTTAGTAGTGTGACCTCTTTGTCTAAGTGCCCCATTTGTGGGATTTGGCCATCTATTGCCATATACCTTTATTGACATTTACACTCGTTTGTCAGTTACCTTGAGTGCAACTACAGGGGTCTGTATATAATCCTTTGATTATTTGTGTGGTTCCTATTATTTTCCCCCTTGCACCAGGTACAGTACCGACATATCTTATTGCAACAAATACCGGCGGCATGCCGGGATCTGCCCCAGCTGCCGCCAGTAATGCACGCGCGCCGCCGCGTTCCCCCACTCACCCCCCCTCCTCATCGCGCGCAATTTGCACACCCTTCCGGACTCCTGTACCCCTTCTGCTCTGCCCCTCTGCTTCCCCGAACCCCCGCTTACCTTAATTTGATGTCCAGGGGTGTCGGGGAAGCCTGGGGAAGCCGGGGAAGACGGGGAAGCCGGGCGCGCATGTGACTGTGACGTCACAGTGCGCCGCCACGCGCCGCGGCTACCCGCTTCCCAGCCTCATACAGCCAGCGGCATTTGCTCGAATAAGAGCTGCCGCTGCTGTAACTTGTGGTTTTGTGTTTGTTGGTCTGGTGAAGCGACGTATTTTTGTGTGTTTGTATACAGTTAAGAGACTGAGAAGCTTCACCAAGCCCAAACTCCTTGAGAAAGCGCAACCACTTGCGTGAAACGCGTGGGAGGACTATTTTTTTCTATTTTTGACATTCATCTATACCTTATAAGCCTTTTGCATTTTTTTCCATACGAGGGTACCTTATTTTATAATTCCTGGCCAAGGATTGTCCGTCCAACATTTGGGTGCTCTGAATACACTCTATCTGCTTGCTGCTATCTCTTCTATATCGGAAGCACCAATTAAAAAGGGGGGGGGGCGCGGAGGCTCCGTGCATTCGGCATACCGCGAACGTGCGGTCTGCATATTTCTGAAGCCAGCAGACTATGAAGTTACATATGAAGGTAAGAAGATTGTTCCTTACCTTTGCATTCCTATACACAGCCCCTCAAGGGTGTCCTTGTATGTCTGGTATAAGGGGAGTTACTTCGGTGTCAAGAAGGAGACCGGTTTTCACTCCAGGATACCCAGTCACTCTCTGACAACTCACAATGCATCATCCCCCCTCCTCCCTGCCTTTTGACGGACTTACTCATCCATTCATTCATGTAGACGCTTAGCCAGAGCGCACGACAGCTGCACCATATATGCTAACAAAGTAAAGATGCTGCAAGAGCATTTGAGTACCCAGTGTGTCCCCAGATTGCAGCCTGAGGAGCTGAAGGCCACACTGAGCATAACCAGAGCCTCGCTGGAGGAGGATCATAGAGACAAGATAACTCTGTATGAGAGGGAATACGAGGTGGTCCAGAAACTGAAGCAAGAGCTAGAGGAGCAGAGATACTGCTCATCCCCAACAGTCAGTACACCCAGGATAAAGAAACCTGGAAAAGACAAGCTGCTTGGAAGGAATTGTCAGAGCTCCAAAATTTAATGAAGGATTGCTGGAAGAAAGCTCAGAGCGAGCACAGTGAAGAAATGAAGACCCAGAGAGGAGAATTGCAGGATGCACTAAAGAAAAAGGGGTCTCTTGCTGAGGAGCATCTCCCCTCGGACTTGAGGGCATGGGTTTTTGACCATAAACCCAAAACCCATGTGGATGCTGCGAGGATGATAGATGAGTACTGTATGTGGCTCTGATGACCAAGAAAGCGACTCCTAAAGATGTGGCCAGCCCGGCCAAGGGAGCCAAAACCACCCCTCAGTGGACCCGCAAGCCTGCAGAAGACGGCAACGCACCAAATGCTGCCGAGTGTAGACACAAGAGGTGGTGTTTTACCTGCAACAAGGTCGGCCATTCCAGGCCAGACTGCCAGACCGGGACTGGTCCGGGGGACCCCAAGATGGACAACGATCACCAGCTGCAAGGCCAGTCGCCCGTGTGCAACTGGCACACACAGAGGAGCCAAGCACAGCCGTGGAATCAACCCAGAGGGATGTCCACGGGGGAACCTGTACTTGCCACCTCGGAACCAGCAGCGGAGATCGGAGGACATCAGCTTTTGCCACTTGGGCTACAATGCAACAATGTCTGGCAGAAGCACCTGTGGAGGGTGGCCATCGGGGACCAACAGGCGGACAGCTTGCTGGACTCCAGTGTCACGTTACTCTTGTACGCCCTGATATGGTGTAGCTCCCGGGCACTGGGATGCAAGTGACCATGCCAGATGGAGGACCACAGTCAATCCAGGTTGCCCGGATCTTTTTGGATTGGAGTGCTGGATGTGGCATGAGGGAGGTGGGGGTATTGCCCAGGTTAGATGCTGAGGTCCTACTTGGCAATCAACTGGGGCATGTTACCTGCGTATTTACAACCGAGCTGACCCCTGTTTCAGAGATCACCAGGAGCCAGTCAGCCAAGATCGCAGCAGAACCATCCCCCGTCCCCCTGCATTTGGTACCTACAGTTCCCAGGGTCTCTGCGGAGAACAGACAGGTAAGTCAGACTAAGTTGCATACTGACCCTGACTTACTGTTCCCAGTCCCTTCGACTTAGCCTTGAGAAGTGGGTGGCCAGAGTTAGGTACCCAGTTTAGGGATGCAGTGCGATCCGACCCCAGCTTGGAGGGCATGAGACTTCAGGCATCTGAGTCTAAGCCAGGTGATGGGTCTGATTACTTCTTGTGGCACCGCGGGCACCTGTATAGAGAGCAAGGGACCACGGGGTTAGATGAGGTCTGGACCGGTAAGCGACAGCTAGTGGTACCCACGGAGTATAGGCAGCAGTTATTGCGGGTAACCCACTCCATTCCACTAGCGGGGCATCAGGGGGGCCACTCGGACGAGAGCCCGGCTATTGCAGCATTACTACCCAGCTCGTCAGTGAAGCGCTACATCGTCACGGTGGTGGACTTTGCCACCCGGTACCCTGAGGTGGTAGCGCTTGACACAATTGATGCTAGGACAGTAGCTAAGGCACTGTTAACCATTTTTACTAGGGTAGGATTCCCTAGCGAGATCCTAACCGATCAGGGGTCGTAATTCATAAGTGAATTGCTCCAGTGTCTCTGGGATGCGTGCGGGGTGAAGCACCAGCGCACAACCCCTTACCACCCCAAACCAACAGGCTTTGTGAGAGGTTCGACAGTACCCTGAAGCAGATGTTGCAAACCTTTATAGAGGCAGAAGGCAAATACTGGGAGATTCACCTGCTGCACTTGCTTTTTGCATACCGAGAGGTACCGCAAGAATCTACCGGCTTTTTTCCCTTTGAACTGCTATATGGTCACAGGGTATGGGGACCTCTGGACCTATTCCATGAGGGATGGGAAGGGGAGACTACCAATACTGATGCTTCTGTGCTTCAATATGTGGTAGATCTCAGAGACCGGTTAGAGATGCTCATGGGGTTTGCACAGGACAACCTTAGGGCTGCTCAGACCAAGCAGAAGAATTGGTATGATCAGAATGCCTGCAGCAGAGAGTTCATCCCAGGACAGCAAGTACTTGTTCTCAAGCCTACTCGGGAGAACAAATTAATGGCTGCCTGGTAGGGACCGTACCCGGTACTCCGAAAGATAAATAAGTGCAACTACGTTGTACAGGTAGATGCTGAGGCAGAGAGGAATAAGACCTGTCACATAAATATGCTCAAGGAGTACGTGGCGCCGAGTGGGGCATCGGTGATGGCCATTTGTAGCCCACCGATGGGGGATCAGGTGAGCAATGCTCTGCCAGATCTCTTAGGGGAGGCTAGGCTAGAGGGGACTGTAGAGCAGGTTGAGATAGGGTCTCAATTGAGTGCCAGGCAGAGAGCAGTAACCAGAGCTCTGCTAGAGCAGTATTGGGTTCTGTTCATGGATAAGCCGGGCAGAACACATATCACAGATCACCTGGTGCTCACAGGTGATCTGCGCCCTCTGCATAAGCATGCTTACAGAGTATAAGCAGAGATTAAGGTCAGTATAGAGAGGGAGGTAGAGGAGATGCTGGCCCTATGGGTAATTGGACCATCCCAGAGCCCTTGGACTTGTCCTGTAGTCCTGGTGCCTAAGAAGGACAGGACCACCCGGTTCTGTGTGGACTACCGACAGCTCAACGCAGGGACGTTGTCAGATGCTTATCCCATGCCCCGCATGGACAAGTTGCTGGATGAACTAGCGGGGGCAAAGTAACTGACCACTATGGATCTCAGTAAAGGTTACTGGCAGATCCCCTTGACCCAGGAGGCTAGGGAGAAGTCAGCATTCATTACCCTGAGTGGCCTCTATGAATTCTTATTGATGCCATCCGGGATGAAGATTGCCCCAGCTACCTTCCAACGCCTGGTCAACCGGTTACTGGAGGGTATGCAGGGGTTTGCACGGGCATACCTGGACGACATTGCTGTGTTTAGTAATTTGTGGGACTCACATTTAGTGCATGTAGCTGCGGTGCTACATACAGGACACCTACAAGCTCATATTGAACACCCAAAATAACCACAACATATAAATAAGCATATAAGTGTCACAGAGGAGTGCTACTGAGCATGGCAATATATATTTAAAACCAGAGACAGAACATGAAACACAGACAGAGCTCAGTGCACATCCAGTGAAACTTATACATGGTACAGTGCCTAAATATATATTTATAGATATCTATTAAATAAAATGGTCTTTTAGTTTAACATTTTGGCCAAAGTGTTGTAAGCCCCTGAGCCCCTACACGGCAGACCACATCTCAAGGGTCCCTAATACTAATATAAATTCTTAATAACCTGTGCATTACCAGGAAGAACGATTTATAATAAATCTGTCAAAATTAGTTGCATAGTTCTAAGTCTGATTGAAGCTTTTATTAACCTGTACATTACCAGGAAAAGCACTCTGTATTAGATTTGTCACAATCATACTGCAAGCAAGCAAGTTTCCCTGAGAGTGGGAGATGCTATGGAGTGAGCTTTTAACCATTTAAATGTGGGAGGGGGTGAACTTCAATTAGGTAGGAGGTTGCCACCCTCCAATCAGCTAAGACCAGCTGAACAAGAATTGTAAAACATACAGGACACCTACAAGCTCATATTGAACACCCAAAATAACCACAACATATAAATAAGCATATAAGTGTCACAGAGGAGTGCTACTGAGCATGGCAATATATATTTAAAACTAGGGACTGAACATGAAACACAGACAGAGCTCAGTGCACATCCAGTGAAACTTATACACGGTACAGTACCTAAATATATATGTATAGATATCTATTAAATAAAATGGTCTTTTAGTTTAAAATTTTGGCTAAAGTGTTGTAAGCCCCTGAGCCACTACATGGCAGACCACATCTCAAGGGTCTCTAACACTAATATAAATTCTTAATAACCTGTGCATTACAAGGAAGAATGATTTATAATAAATCTGTCAAAATTAGTTGCATAGTTCTAAGTCTGATTGAAGCTTTTATTAACCTGTACATTACCAGGAAAAGCACTCTATTAGATTTGTCACAATCATACTGCAAGCAGGCAAGTTCCCCTGAGAGTGGGAGATGCTATGGAGTGAGCTTTAAATCATTTAAAATCATTTAAAAGTCAATTGAATAAGTGGTCTGCAGTGTAGCTGAAGTACCTGAGTGCTACAATTTATCCAGCCATCTTGTTATCCACTTAAATTGAATTGGAGAAGTGCGTCTGCGGTTACAGATCAAAGCCAGCACGGATACAATGTATGCTGGCTCATAACCCAGAACGAGTATAGGTCAAACCGCAACCCACATCACAGAGCCCATTCAATTAGGTGGATAACTCGCGCTAGGAAAGAGCTAGCACTCTAATTTTTGGAGTGCAGCTAGTTAACAGAATGTACCATGAACATACATATGAATTTTACATGTATTGCACTGTATTTCCATGGTGTTTTAAATGTAAAGGCAGGAACCCTTTCCTGCCAGCTCGGCAATGAATCCATTAACATGCTCATATGTTATGGATGAATGAACTGAGGGATTTTTCATCTCCGTACTTGAAAGGGCACCCTGCTAAATTGGTGACCCAGTGTCTGCAGAAGTCCGGAGTTGAAAAGCCTCAGAGAACCGAGGTGTTAGGGTGGCCGGATTATTTCCAAGTATCGGATACCGGTGTGAAGTATGGGCACTTCACACTCGGTAACCAAACCCCAGACTTACTGTCGCCAGGTAAGAGGTTGGGCCCGGTATGCTAAGCAGCTTAGGTGTCAGGTTGACGCATGCTCTTAGCAGACCGGGAAGCAACTTCTGCCCATTCTAGGAACTCCTGGCAAGTCGGAGATAGGTGGAAAAAAATTCCCATGGGTGGATTGTCTGGGAATGTTAAAGATAGGACCCATAACCCTATAAACATGCCTACAGCTCAATCCTAGTGAGATTCGCCAGATACATCTAAGATCAACCAAGAAACGTACAAGTACATCGTCAGCTGTTCCAGAGTGTAAGGGGTTAACTGTACCGTAACGAAGAATTGCACCCCTCTTCCAGAATTTGTTTGAGCTGGGATTCCCAAACGAATCCTGTAGGGACTTTTTGAAATTATTCCTTTCGGCGGAGATCTAGGGTTGACAAGTTACGCCCCTAGCCATGGATTGTCGCACGGCTCAAATTGCACACCCACTTGCATGCGTACAGGGGTGTACAGAGACTTTGTTGCTAAGTCATTAGTTCCGTGGATAGGCAAACAAATAGAAATAACCCTCTAAAAAGCGCTGACCTACAGTGATGCCTAAATGCTAGTGCAATTCAATTAAGTGCAAATTCAATTAATTAAGTGCAAATAAATAGTGATATCAATGTGATGATAAGTGAATGAGCGACTACAGGAACAATATACTACAGACTATTCCAAATCTGGTAACAAACATATATACATACAAAATAAAGTTCCTAGCGCTAATAAGTCCAAGATACCATGATCTTAAAGGCAGTCTCTGATCTTTTAGATGGAAGATGGGCTTGGTGAAGATGTTTCAGATGGGAAGATGTCTTTTTGGTGTGAATTTTCACAGCATCTGGAATAACAGATAATGGACACACTTGATTGCGTAGCGTGTTTTCACATTCAGTCCCTATCTCTAGCTATGAAGAATCTTACTCACATAATGGACGCCTGCATATTCAGTGGAGAGAATCTGTGCTTGATTCACTTCACATCAGCTCTTCTCACGGACCCCACGTGGGATGATTAGCTGGAGTACACCTCGTTCAGTGGCGGCGTCGGTGGTGGTGACAATGCACCCCCACGAATATGGAATAAGGGATAGATACAATATAGTGTAATACGAACACACGCTTTAATACAGGTTAAAAACAGTAAAAACCACACTCACATGTTCCATGAGTGTGTAGAGACATACACAATGCCGTCCGCAACTTGAAATCTCCTCGTTGCGCGACAGAGAGGATCACTGCACACAGACCCGCTGTCGACTGCGCGTGTGACGTCAGTGATGCAGGGAACTCTCTTCACGTGTGGAGTACGAGTGCTGGGACGGCTCACAAGGCTAGGCTCCTCCTCCCTACGCGTTTTGTGACACTTGGTCACTTCGTCAGGGGATGTAGGAGCCTAGTCAATGTATCCCTTATGTAGCAGAACCCAAATTGAGTGAACCTCCTACTGGGGGCGGGACATGTAATTGGATATGGCATGGAGGATCAGCATTTATATTGCAAACGTGAACGGGGTTAACCCCATGACATGATAATGTTAAAAGAGGAGTATTTTTAAAACAATAAAAATACATGATAATTACAATATGATTCATATAGATGGTGAAATACACCTAATACATATGACATGAATATATAACTGACAATGGAATGAATAACTGTGGAAAAATATATAGTGACAAACTTGGAAGGATCCATACAATGGAGAGCATTACAATAAAATACAAATGACTTGGAATTATAAACTGGTAGGGAATATATGACGACATGCTAGTTGTCCTTTAAAAAAGCTGCAAGGTCAAACTCAATATTAAGTCCCAGGGGGGACAGGGTTTTGAGTGTATATATCCAATAGCTTTCCCGTTTGGAAACCATATTGAGCCTGTCCCCCCCCCCCGCCAGCTTTTTTTTGGATTGTCAATCCCTACACAAACTAGGCCTTCAGGGTTTTGGCCATGGTGCAGTCTGAAATGATTTGAGACGCTATGCGTCTCGAGGCCCCTCCTTATATTGTAAACATGTTCTGCGAACCGTCTTTTGAGGGGTCTCCCTGTGCGGCCCACATATTGCAGGCCGCACGGGCATTCCAGTAAATAGACGCAGAAATCTGTCTTGCAGTTGATAAAGGTTTTTATATCAAAACTTTTCCATGTCACATTTGATTTGAACTTTTTTGTTTTTCTGCTGTGTTTGCACCCAATACAGTTCATGCATGTGTAGTAGCCTTTGAGATCATTCAGCCACGCGACATGGCGATCTCTCAGACCATCTATTGGACAGCTAGGAGATAGAGAGGTTTTTAAATTTCTTGCCCTTCTGTAAACAATTGTGGGTTTTTTGGGAAGAATGCTCTTTAATATCGGATCTCTTTGGAGAATACTCCAGTGTTTGTTCAGTGTCTTAGATATGATTGGAGCTATACCACTATACTGAGTGATAAAAAATGGAAACTTGGTCTGTTTCGTTTCGGCTGCCTGTTTTTTACCACAAAGCAAGGATGCTCTTTCAATCTTATTGACCTCTGAAATAGCCAGATCTACTTCCTTTTTTTTATATTCTCGCTCTAAAAACCTAGTTTTCAATTCTTTGACTTGATGTTGATATACAGAATTTTCTGAGCAATTCCTCTTTATTCTAAGTGCCTGACCTTTAGGAATGTTACGCAACCAATTGGGGTGATGGTGACTTGATGCTAATAGATACGTATTAGCATCTACTTCCTTGTGGAAAGTTTTAGTGTGGATAGTGCCATTCGCAACATATAGGGAAAGGTCAAGGAAGTTGATGGAAGTCTTATTTTGACAGAACGTGAATCTCAGATTTCGCATGTTGGTGTTAAGGTACACCTTGAATTTCTCAAGTTCATCCAATGACCCCCTCCAGACACACAGCACATCATCGATATATCTCTTCCAGAGCACCAGGTTTGCACCAAATGGGTTGGAGGACCAGATAAAGTCCTCCTCCCAAATGGACATAAACAAGTTAGCATAACTAGGTGCAAACCTGGTGCCCATCGCGGTGCCGCATGTCTGGAGGAAAAAACTATGATCATGACTAAAGAAATTATGAGTCAAAATGAATCTGATCCCGTCCAGAATAAACTGCCTTAACTTGTCATCTACTCCAACATCCCTTTGTAAAACTCTTTCAATTGCATCCA
The DNA here is from genome assembly GCF_040206685.1 of Ascaphus truei. NCBI lineage: Eukaryota > Metazoa > Chordata > Amphibia > Anura > Ascaphidae > Ascaphus > Ascaphus truei. The sequence goes on from NC_134484.1 coordinate 358,251,537, forward strand.
GTCCCATCTGGTGGTCAATAATGGTATACAACGAGACCACATCACAGGTAACCCAACAGTGGTCTTCTCCCCAGGTTAATTCCTGTACATGATTGAGTACCTGTGATGTGTCCCGAAGGTATGATGGAACCTGCACCACATATTTCTGAAGTAGATGATCTAGGAATTGGGAGAGATTGGAGGTGAGGGAGCGAATCCCAGATATTATCGGGCGGCCGGGGGGTCTGGTGAGGCTCTTATGGATCTTCGGGATGAAGTAAAATATTGGGATTCTAGGTTGTTCAATATTAATGAATTCCATTTCCCTAGTGCTAATAATCCCATCCCGAAGACCCTGATCCAAAAGAGCCGCCATTTCTTCTTTAAAAGGGTTGGTCGGATTGGACTCCAATGCTAAATAGGTGGCACTGTCCCCCAAAATTCTGAGTGACTCTTCCCTATAATACGTGGAATCCATGACTACCACTCCTCCCCCTTTGTCTGCCGCTTTTATTACTATCTGGGTATTTGACTCAAGGGATTTTATTGCCGCTTTTTCTTCTTTACTAAGATTTTGTTTGTGGCATTTGAAGTCAGTGCTAGCTGCTTCAAGGTCAGAGATCACCATTTCAGCGAAAGTGTCCACAAAATTACCCTTCATACCTTTGGGGTAGAAGGTGGACGGCTTTTTGAATGGTGTAAGTGGAGGTTTCAAGACCACTGGATTTGCATTGGGCACTGTCACAGATCTACTCACTGCATCTTTAAGATAATATTTCTTTAGAGAGATCTTCCTCATATACTTATGGACATCCACAAAGATATTAAACATGTTAGGTCCACATACAGGGGCAAAATTTAAACCCCGAGATAACACATCTAACTCTACTGGTTTAAGATCTGTATTACTGATATTGAACACATTGCTCTTTACCAGTCTCTCCCTTGGTCTAGCCTTCTTTTTTCCCTTTCTCTTCCTTGTACCTCCTCTTTTCCCTCGAACTCTTCCAATCTCGGCCTTTTCTTTTCTACCCTTATTGGCTCCTGTCTGTCCATTGGGGCCCTTGTGCCCCTCCATGGTTCCTGCATCGGTGCTCGGCCCTGGCGCTGTTCTAAAAAAGAATTTTGATTTGAGTTATTGGTCCCATATTGGTCTCTATGGGTTCTCTCACTAGGTGATTTTTCACGATAATGATGACCCCCATGTGCTCTATCTATTGGGGACCTCTCCCTAAAATTAAACCCCACGGACCGTGGCTCCTCTGGGTAATTCCTATGCTCTCCTGGTCCTGTTTTTTAAATTTCTTTTTACCTTTCCCAGGGTTAGAAATAGGTTTGTTATCTTTCTTTTGTTGTTCTCCTTTCCTTTCTAGTGTTATATCCTCTGACTTATCACTTCTGGTGGAGTCTATCCTATCTCTAGGAGTACAGGATGGCTGAGTTGGCTCATATCCACCCCCTTCTTCTATTGTCACAATTTTTTCCACTTTCCAATTTCTCTGTCTGTTGTCATCATAGTCCTTTTTGTCTCTCATAAATTTTTTATGCTTAGTCAATTTCACCTCTTTCTCAACCTTATCAATTCTTAAAGATGTTTTTTCTTCTAAGCTTTTATATTCTGGAAGCTCTGCGAAGGGCTCCAATTGTTCTTTAATTGAATTAATTTGCCCATTCAAAGCCTCCAGTGTAGCCGCCCTATGTTTTATAAGGTGTAACATGAGATTGACTGAGCAAGTGTCCAGTATACAATTCCATTCTTTAAGGAATTCCTCATTATCATAATCAGATGTAGGTGGTTTTTGGACTCTAAGTCCTCTGGGAATCCTTTTATTCTCCAAATACTGTTTGAGAGTATAGGATTCCCAGACCTGCCTCATCTCTTGCGTTAGTAGTAGTGAGTGAGTGAGTGAGTGAGTAGTGAGAGAACCCATAGAGGCCAATATGGGACCAATAACTCAAATCAAAATTCTTTTTTAGAACAGCGCCAGGGCCGAGCACCGATGCAGGAACCATGGAGGGGCAAAAGGGCCCCAATGGACAGACAGGAGCCAATAAGGGTAGAAAAGAAAAGGCCGAGATTGGAAGAGTTCGAGGGAAAAGAGGAGGTACAAGGAAGAGAAAGGGAAAAAAGAAGGCTAGACCAAGGGAGAGACTGGTAAAGAGCAATGTGTTCAATATCAGTAATACAGATCTTAAACCAGTAGAGTTAGATGTGTTATCTCGGGGTTTAAATTTTGCCCCTGTATGTGGACCTAACATGTTTAATATCTTTGTGGATGTCCATAAGTATATGAGGAAGATCTCTCTAAAGAAATATTATCTTAAAGATGCAGTGAGTAGATCTGTGACAGTGCCCAATGCAAATCCAGTGGTCTCGAAACCTCCACTTACACCATTCAAAAAGCCGTCCACCTTCTACCCCAAAGGTATGAAGGGTAATTTTGTGGACACTTTCGCTGAAATGGTGATCTCTGACCTTGAAGCAGCTAGCACTGACTTCAAATGCCACAAACAAAATCTTAGTAAAGAAGAAAAAGCGGCAATAAAATCCCTTGAGTCAAATACCCAGATAGTAATAAAAGCGGCAGACAAAGGGGGAGGAGTGGTAGTCATGGATTCCACGTATTATAGGGAAGAGTCACTCAGAATTTTGGGGGACAGTGCCACCTATTTAGCATTGGAGTCCAATCCGACCAACCCTTTTAAAGAAGAAATGGCGGCTCTTTTGGATCAGGGTCTTCGGGATGGGATTATTAGCACTAGGGAAATGGAATTCATTAATATTGAACAACCTAGAATCCCAATATTTTACTTCATCCCGAAGATCCATAAGAGCCTCACCAGACCCCCCGGCCGCCCGATAATATCTGGGATTCGCTCCCTCACCTCCAATCTCTCCCAATTCCTAGATCATCTACTTCAGAAATATGTGGTGCAGGTTCCATCATACCTTCGGGACACATCACAGGTACTCAATCATGTACAGGAATTAACCTGGGGAGAAGACCACTGTTGGGTTACCTGTGATGTGGTCTCGTTGTATACCATTATTGACCACCAGATGGGACTGGATGCAATTGAAAGAGTTTTACAAAGGGATGTTGGAGTAGATGACAAGTTAAGGCAGTTTATTCTGGACGGGATCAGATTCATTTTGACTCATAATTTCTTTAGTCATGATCATAGTTTTTTCCTCCAGACATGCGGCACCGCGATGGGCACCAGGTTTGCACCTAGTTATGCTAACTTGTTTATGTCCATTTGGGAGGAGGACTTTATCTGGTCCTCCAACCCATTTGGTGCAAACCTGGTGCTCTGGAAGAGATATATCGATGATGTGCTGTGTGTCTGGAGGGGGTCATTGGATGAACTTGAGAAATTCAAGGTGTACCTTAACACCAACATGCGAAATCTGAGATTCACGTTCTGTCAAAATAAGACTTCCATCAACTTCCTTGACCTTTCCCTATATGTTGCGAATGGCACTATCCACACTAAAACTTTCCACAAGGAAGTAGATGCTAATACGTATCTATTAGCATCAAGTCACCATTACCCCAATTGGTTGCGTAACATTCCTAAAGGTCAGGCACTTAGAATAAAGAGGAATTGCTCAGAAAATTCTGTATATCAACATCAAGTCAAAGAATTGAAAACTAGGTTTTTAGAGCGAGAATATAAAAAAAAGGAAGTAGATCTGGCTATTTCAGAGGTCAATAAGATTGAAAGAGCATCCTTGCTTTGTGGTAAAAAACAGGCAGCCGAAACGAAACAGACCAAGTTTCCATTTTTTATCACTCAGTATAGTGGTATAGCTCCAATCATATCTAAGACACTGAACAAACACTGGAGTATTGTCCAAAGAGATCCGATATTAAAGAGCATTCTTCCCAAAAAACCCACAATTGTTTACAGAAGGGCAAGAAATTTAAAAACCTCCCTATCTCCTAGCTGTCCAATAGATGGTCTGAGAGATCGCCATGTCGCGTGGCTGAATGATCTCAAAGGCTACTACACATGCATGAACTGTATTGGGTGCAAACACAGCAGAAAAACAAAAAAGTTCAAATCAAATGTGACAGGGAAAAGTTTTGATATAAAAACCTTTATCAACTGCAAGACAGATTTCTGCGTCTATTTACTGGAATGCCCGTGCGGCCTGCAATATGTGGGCCGCACAGGGAGACCCCTCAAAAGACGGTTCGCAGAACATGTTTACAATATAAGGAGGGGCCTCGAGATGCATAGCGTCTCAAATCATTTCAGACTGCACCATGGCCAAAACCCTGAAGGCCTAGTTTGTGTAGGGATTGACAATCCAAAAAAAAAGCTGGCGGGGGGGGACAGGCTCAATATGGTTTCCAAACGGGAAAGCTATTGGATATATACACTCAAAACCCTGTCCCCCCTGGGACTTAATATTGAGTTTGACCTTGCAGCTTTTTTAAAGGACAACTAGCATGTCGTCATATATTCCCTACCAGTTTATAATTCCAAGTCATTTGTATTTTATTGTAATGCTCTCCATTGTATGGATCCTTCCAAGTTTGTCACTATATATTTTTCCACAGTTATTCATTCCATTGTCAGTTATATATTCATGTCATATGTATTAGGTGTATTTCACCATCTATATGAATCATATTGTAATTATCATGTATTTTTATTGTTTTAAAAATACTCCTCTTTTAACATTATCATGTCATGGGGTTAACCCCGTTCACGTTTGCAATATAAATGCTGATCCTCCATGCCATATCCAATTACATGTCCCGCCCCCAGTAGGAGGTTCACTCAATTTGGGTTCTGCTACATAAGGGATACATTGACTAGGCTCCTACATCCCCTGACGAAGTGACCACGTGTCACGAAACGCGTAGGGAGGAGGAGCCTAGCCTTGTGAGCCGTCCCAGCACTCGTACTCCACACGTGAAGAGAGTTCCCTGCATCACTGACGTCACACGCGCAGTCTACAGCGGGTCTGTGTGCAGTGATCCTCTCTGTCGCGCAACGAGGAGATTTCAAGTTGCGGACGGCATTGTGTATGTCTCTACACACTCATGGAACATGTGAGTGTGGTTTTTACTGTTTTTAACCTGTCTTAAAGCTTGTGTTCGTATTACACTATATTGTATCTATCCCTTATTTCATATTCGTGGGGGTGCATTGTCACCACCACCGACGCCGCCACTGAACGAGGTGTACTCCAGCTAATCATCCCACGTGGGGTCCGTGAGAAGAGCTGATGTGAAGTGGATCAAGCACAGATTCTCTCCACTGAATATGCAGGCGTCCATTATGTGAGTAAGATTCTTCATAGCTAGAGATAGGGACTGAATGTGAAAACACGCTACGCAATCAAGTGTGTCCATTATCTGTTATTCCAGATGCTGTGAAAATTCACACCAAAAAGACATCTTCCCATCTGAAACATCTTCACCAAGCCCATCTTCCATCTAAAAGATCAGAGACTGCCTTTAAGATCATGGTATCTTGGACTTATTAGCGCTAGGAACATTATTTTGTATGTATATAAGTTCCGTGGATATTTGATTTCGTTTCCCCATCCCAGTAAGTGTTTTATCCAGTGTAATTGTGAAGATTGTGTGTTTGTCTTTAAAGGAAATAAATTACAATTTATTTTGCCCTCCTTTTTGTGCTCAATCCAAAATCCCGGTATTAATGTGTTGGTAAGACCTGGTCTACCGTGACAATGATGCAGATGAAGTTTCATTTTCTTCCTTGAGAACAACGGAATAAATATTTCTCAGAAATCAAGAGGCTGTGGCTGACAAACAATAAAAAAACCAAAACAAAATATTTCAAGAACTGCGGAAAATGAGAATCCTTTTCAAGGAACAAATAGAAAATCAAAAAGCTATTTCGAATAGTCTAACAATTATAGCTGAATCAATAACACAGGCAAAAGAGGCACAAGTGAGTACCAGCCAAACTCACAGTACTAGTGGTGTGGCCCCAGCAATGACTGAATGCGTGCCACCAATTTCTGCTACACTTAGCACTTCCAGAACTCACTCTTACACAACTACTACTGCAATATGTACTGTAGCACTCAAACAACTACCACTGCAACTGGAAGCAGTTCAATACCTACCACCCGGTCTACAAAGAAAGCCTTAAAAAAAACAAAGAAGTAGGCAATAACATGTGATCAAAAAAAATTATTTCTCAAATATTTTGTATTTTTGATAGCCTATACATCTCAGTGTTGGCCCCTTATATTAGCCACTAAGCGTATTAAAACAAGTCTGGGTAGCTGGGTTGGTGGTTAATTCAAAATAGTCAAAATAAGGGATAAGGGATAAGGGAGTGCATGGTAGTATACGTTTGTTGATAACAGGCAATTCATTTTTGATAATTTCAGCCTGTCCTACCCATTTATAGTGTATGTAAAAAAATGCTTCACTTAATTACATATAGTACATGTATGTGGGATATATTTATTATAACTGTATACAGCGTGGGAAGTGTGACATAAGAATATACATGTTTGACACATCTCAGTCAAATGTACTATACTTCAGTAATACTAAAGCCACATACAGAACAATGTGACATTAGGAAGTGTGTATGAGGTTCATAATGAATGTGAAATCACCAGCACTGCGATTCTCATGTCTGTTTAATGATCATTATCAAGCTGACATGAAAAATCTCAAGTTATTTTATACACACAAAGAGAAACATACTAAATTGTTAATGTGAACATTTAAAAATAACATCTTTATTCACAATAGTGTTTCCAATTAGTGTGTCTGCTAGTTTGGCCAATGAATTATGAATATTCAAGTCAAAATTATACATTACACTGAGTGCAGCTGTTTGTGGGTGAAGATTACATGGACACTTCTTCTTTTGTGTTATGACCTTGTACAGTATTCTACATAAATTGTGAAATTTTTGATACTTTTTTTCTAACCCTGCTTTAAGGAATACTTTTAGGCACTTTCCACCATTCAATGAAAACACATGCCGTTAGAAATGTCTACCAACAAGAGACCTCTGTTGAGTTATGCATATCTGATATATAGCCCCATTCAATTCCGAACAGAGAAAAGAGCAACTGTATCAGAGATATATCAGTCTATCATTGTCAAATACCCATTTTATAAAAATACTACAAACCAAGATGGATGGCGAAATTCAATCAATGATTGTTTTAATCGAAACCCACAGTATCCCGGAAAGAGGATGGGTCTTGGTCAGTACACGAATCATGGATGGTATGTTCCATCATGAAAATTTAAGAAGAAGAGAGCGAATTTTCGGAAAAAGATACAATTATATAGGTGCGTGCAGTGGTGCCTTAATTTTCAGCAATAACATTATTCTTTTCAACGGAGTGCTTGAACCAATACCAGAACCATAACGGGCCTAACTATTACGAGAACATGCATAATAAATAACTGTCTACAGCAGAATACATGCCAGAAACTAACTATCTGTATCCACCTCAATGCATGACACAATATCCAAACTGTTATGGACCAAGCAACTATCCAAACGAACTGAACCCACAGAACAACCAATTGATCGACTACAGTAGCTACCTCCACAACATCCCTTGCATAACTGCACAGAATCTGCATGCTATATAATGCAGGTTAATATAAAATTTGTACATTATACAATTAGTTATGCACTTATTCCCGAATGACACGCATATACGTACCATTCATTACGCATGCGAGTACCATAAGAAAAAACAGTTTAGTTTATAAGTTGTGCCGTGCCTCTTTTACCTCTTCTGCGTCATCTGTTAATATGATGCCCAAAAAGGCGACCCCCCCAACTGCTTAAAGTGTAGTTTTAATGACGGTGCTCCCTAGGTAAGTAACTAATACTATACACAAAAAGAAAAATAACCCAGTTTGGGTACTCAGTCAGAAACCTGGTTGTATAATGGTAGTATTAAAAACATGTAACTTTATTATAATCCTTTAAAATAATTTAATTAAAACGAATATTAAACACAAAATCGTATCCTGTGATGCAAACTTATAATGCTAAAGTTCAGGATACCTCAAGGTGGTGAAAGGGTTAATATATCCCTTCATTTGCAATGTCTGGGTAATGTACCTCAGATTTTCAATGTGGTAGATGTGAACCAAACTACCTCAAGTAGTACACAGTTAGCAGTATAATCAGTAATGAATGTTGTAGGTGGTAATGACAACTTATCTAGAAATGTACATGGGGTTAAACACAGTATGTGGAAATAACCTGCATACATATATGTAGGACACAATGAATCATATGAAATACACTGTGTTAATGTGCAACACTACTGTAATATGTAAGGGGACCTGGTGAACACCAAATATACTGGTTACTCAATACATTTGTAGAGTGTGTTGTTTGCGTAATCATGTACCCATAATGTGACAGGCTGGTGCACTGGGGTGAAATGAGTGATCAGCTGAACTCAAATAGCACTGAATAACTGTTATGCTCACAGCCAAATGCCCTATAGTAACCTGTAGAATTGATCCTACTGCCGTTAGATTCTGATGCTGTGGTGGCAGTGGTAAGTAGAAACCCTACAGTTCCCAGCTCAGATGAAATTAATCCAGGCTAGTATGCTGTTGACGATATAATGCTTAATGAACCTGAGGAGAAAAAAGTCCCTAAATGCGCCCTTTACCTTCAGACTATTATGATAGTAATAGTATTAAGAGCAGAGTCCCTAGATGCACCCTTAAACCTTCAGCTAATAGTACTGAGACAAAGAGTAGAGTAACGTGATCTGGAGCCACCTCCGTTGTGTGGCTAGGTTCAGAGCTGTCAGCTGTGAACTTCTGCGTGTGCACCTGCTGCCTGACGCGTGCATTTCGTGTTGAAATGCTTTTTCAAAGGCTTGTGTGTGGGGAGGGGGACTGAGTGTATGGCTAAGGAGCCTCATACTACTGTATACATACTACTGTATACAGTATGAACAGTATACAGAAATGTACGGCTGTAGGTTGAATTGCTATTAGACTTTGAAGACAGCTCACGATCGCCTACTTGAGTTTCTAGACGGTATTGCAGACAATGCTAAAAAACGATCGCAAACATATCGAAAAACGATCAAAAAAAATAGTCAATTTCTAAACGGTTGAAAAACAGAGCGCGTCTGGCCTTGGTTATCAGAGCGGCTTGGCTTTGGCTGCTTACAATAAAGGCTGGCGCAGCTGTAGACACAGCTACATTACATTGGAGTAATGCTATGAGACACAATATACTGTACATGCTAATTTTATTAGGTGATATGAATAAGCAAATTTTTTTTTTGCAGCTATCAACATATTTTATATATAAAAATTAATTTGTAACGTCATTAAGAATTCATTCAACATTTAAAAAATACTGTTGTGAACATGACAATAAAATGTGGCCAAATATCATTATATTGATTGTATCGGTGTGCAATTGTTCAGATAGCTCATGGTCCGGACCCTTGACATTAGTCATATAAAGAGTCATAATAATGTTTTGTACGTTGTGTGTACAAAGACACTAGAAAATTATTGTATGTGATATACTACAACTTTCATGTATTCATCAAACTTCCACATGACTATGTAATTGTATTAAGCATTGACATAAAATATGACAAGATTGCAGTGTCTAAAGTAGCCATACAACAAATGTTACTGTGCTTAGGACCACATACAGTACCAAGTTACTGATACAAGAAGTCCCCATGTCAGTAGCTCATACTCCTGCAGGCATACTAAATAAATCAATGTTGTCATTTTCAATTAAGTTTCAATTTTACAATTAACAACGGAATGTGAACAATAACAAATATATCACAATTTGGTATTAAGTCCTCATAACTAATTGTAGTGAAGTAAATAATGGTTACAATTAAGTGTAAAGGTTATAAAAAATTAAAAATGTTTTACTGTATTGTAGTTGGTAAGTATCAATCTAACAAATTATCTGCATATTGATCACAAGAACAGCAATATCTCTTAGCTTCATGCTGAACATTCAGAACAGCATTGTATGATGCACACATTGTAGGGGTTTTGGGGGGGGGATACATGCATAAAGGAAGAACCAAAGTGTTAAACACTCATACCATTGACAAATGATATAGTGCTTATTCAGAAATAAGTTTGCCACCGATTTTGTACAGTCAGGTCCTATGAAATGTGACACACATCATGCGATGAGTATATATTTTTTAATATATAGAGCACATTCGTACATGAGAAATAATTATCGATTACATTCTGGTGGGTCTCCACCCCTGCCGGAGGTACAGGAGGATCCTCCTTTAGATCCTCCCGTATGTTGCTTTGAAGATTGTGACGTAGTGCAATGTACACCTGAGCGGGTGGATATGTGTGCAGCATTATAATGTTCCTCTGCAGTGGTTTGAGTATTTCCCAGTGGGGTCAGAAGCCAGGGCCGGCTTCCATATCCTGAGTCACCTATAAGAGAGCAGAAACACATGAATGTTAATAAAATATGTAACTTATATTTGAAAAATTTACTATTGCATGTCCTAGTACATGAAACACAATAAAGTTAAGAATGTACCACACATATGCCATTACAATCCAAGATTCATGAATCATTAGCTATGACATAATGAAATCATGAAATCCGTTGAACATTATAAGCATACAATCTCACTTCTGATGGCTATAGCATTACTACTGCAATGTGTAAGCAATGACTGTGTGTATTGGCCACTAATTCCCTGTTCTTGTGTGATGAATAATTGATGACCATTTAAAGCTGCTTCACATGGATTATATATTTTGTATGAAACATACAAAATGCTTAATGTTAAATATTTTTTTTAGTACATAATAAATTAGCAATAAATAATGAAATATTAACCTCTACATATAATTTTGATATAAGTGCAGTTTGTATAACATTTGCTGACCCAATAGCCATCCGTCACCATATTTCACCGCCTCAAATGTGCGGAAGACTAAAGAGTTCTGCAAGATATAGGAATCGTGGCAGGAACCCGGGTATAGGGCTACCACACTCAGAATGTTCATGTGCGCGTCACATACGACCTGCACATTAAGGGTGTGGTAATGTTTCCTGTTACAGTAATGCATCTCCCTTTCAAATAGCATGGTCAGTGGAACATGTGTGCAATCTATAGCACCCATCACATTGGGTAACTCTGCAACATTAAAAAATGCCGTCCTGAGTTCCTGCCACTCTGTCTGATCTCTAGGAAAATGTATATAATTCCTAGCGCTTCTAGTCAGTGCACATAGAAACTGGCTAAGGGCCCGCAAGTATGTTGCCTGCGAAAGCCCGCCTTCTATGCCCACAGTTGTCTGAAAAGACGCTGCTGCAAGAAAATGTAATGAGCCCAGCATTTTAACAAGGCCAGGCACTTCATGACTCCTGTCTGTTGATGGCTCTAAATCTTCTCTCAACTCTTCATAGAGCTCAAAGATAGCTGCTGAGCTCAACCGATATCGGCTGATGACCTCAGCCTCTGTTAAACCCTGTAGGGAGCATCTTTCCTGCAAATGTTGGCCACGCAAGTGACATTCCCGGCAACAGTACATTAAAAGCAAAGTCCCTCGTTCTCCTCTCCCTTGCTCTCATCAATAATAATAGAGCCCTCCTCCTACTCACATAAAACGCAGCCAAACCCAAATTTGAAATAACATCAATTTTACTCTGAAGGTAAGTGTTTCCTTGGTATCCTTTAAATAGGCAGCCTAATTAGCCACATGATTGTAAATTAGGGCAGAGCAGGCAGTATCACGCTATAAAGGCATTTATCATCCACTAAACCACTTACAGTATCACTGCTTTGTGAATTGGCCCCTATGTATCATTGTTGGTCACTTGATGAAATAACAAATTCAAAGAGCACATTTTCAGCTCTCGATGATATTTCTACAAAAATAGTTCCAAAGGAAAATAGGCCAAGAAAACAAATGGAAATAAAAGATACACATGATATGTATCTCAATGTTCTGTACAATGAAGTGGACTGGGAAATTTAGGAATCCTACCTTGTCCCTTAAGGCAAGCAATTAAAAAATAGAAAAAGTGTTGCCGGTTAGAATGTGCCTAGTTAAAAAAAGTGTTCCAACAGTGAACCAGAAGCAGAATATCAGATTAAAATATGAACTCTAAAAATGCCCTAATGAGTAAAACTAATTTAGTAAATTAACAGCTTAAAACATTTTTTTTTGTTAAATGAAGAAATTGCCATTTTTGTTATAATAATATCTGTTTTCTATAGATAGCCAACAGGCAACTTGTCTGAATACCCAGGGGGAAATATAGATATTCATGTATTCTTAGAAAATGTACAGCTGTCATTGCTGTACTGAGTTTTGACTGGGGGTTCCAGTCAAAGACATGTCAGTCCTGCCAATATCCAAAGGCAATTTAAATTTTAATTTCTAATCCATTTTCTCATTAACAGGAGGTAGAAGCAACAAAAGAATTAGCTTTCTTTGCATTGGCATTAGCAGACCAATATTGAAGTCTTTTGCCTACATACTGTACTGTATTGTTCCTAGTTGTGTCCAAATTCTAGGTCATATGCAAAGGTACTGTAAAAAGCAGCATGCCAGTGAAAATAAGATCGTATCCAGCATTTATTGAAAACTGTTAATATAATGCATACATGTGTTCTCTCTCTCTTTCTCTCTCTCTCTCTCTCTCTCTCTCTCTCTCTCTCTCTCTCTCTCTCTCTCTCTCTCTCTCTCTCTCTCTCTCACTCACTCTTTTGTTGTTTTTCTTACAAAAAAAAATAAAAGGAATACATGCAATTATATCATGGTGATTTCATCTTTTAATATTTTGTAACCTTTTTAGTGTGTATATATATATGTATATATATATATATATATATATATTGTATATTTACAGTATATACAGTTGTGTGAAAAAGAAAGTACACCCTCTTTGAATTTTATGGTTTTACATATCAGGACATAATAACAATCATCTGTTCCTTAGCAGGTCTAAAATTTAGGTGAATACAACCTCAGATGAACAACAACACATGACATATTACACCGTGTCATGATTTATTTAACAAAAATAAAGCCAAAATGGAGAAGCCATATGTGAAAAACTAAGTATACCTTATGATTCAATAGCTTGTTGAACCACCTTTAGCAGCAATAACTTGAAGTAATCGTTTTCTGTATGACTTTCAGTCCCTCACATCGTTGTGCAGGAATTTTGGCCCACTCTTCTAAACAACGTTGCTTCAGTTCATTGATGTTACTTCAAGTTATTGCTGCTAAAAGTGGTTCTACAAGCTATTGAATCGTAAGGTCTACGTAGGGGGCTATGCACTAAGCTCCGTTAAGTCGTTTTAAGAGCACAAAGTGCTCTTAGAACATGATGTTTCGCCAAACACGATTCACTAAGCCACGCAATCAGGCACTTTGCGTTCTTAAAATTACTTTTTCATGAAATTTTTTCAAAGTCCAACTTTGCTCGTACGATAACCTGTTTGCATTCAATTCTGCCCTTCTCCGGGATTCACTAAGCTACGCAAAGTTATCGTACGCGAAAGTTGCGTTAAAAAAAGATCGCCAGCTCAAGGCAGGTGATAAAAAACTGGACTTTGAAAAATTTCTTTGTTTACATTTTTGGGTGTGCAACACCCATACAACAGGCCAGCGGGTGTCTCCGGCTGACCCGTGGGGGTCCGCGAGGGAGGCCGGGGGTCACGCGGGTGTCCCCGGCTGACCCTGTGGGGTTCTGGGGGTCCCCGGCTCAGCAAGCGGGGTCACGCGGGCCTGCGCTACCAATGTTGCGCCTCCAAAAATAATCAACAATATTTATAACTAAATACACCCCCCTAACACATACAATACAGTAGTGGGCAAAATTACTATTATCCACATATGGATAATAATGCATTTGCCCATTTTAAATATAAATAAATTGCAATAAATACAGTAAATACATATTACACTTACCTTTTCCAGGCACCCACGATGAAGGCCGTCTTCATCCTCATCTTCATCCGGCCCATGTCCCTCCCGTGCTGCAAAACATACACAAAATAAAAATAACCCCTAACCCCTTAATCACCTTAGCGGTCATTAACCGCTACAGTCATTAAGGGGTTAACCCACCCTCACCCACCACTCGGGAGGCCTTAATACTCTCTCCCACTACCCATCCCCTTTGGCCTAACCACCCTCACCCACTAACCCAGGCGGGAGGCCTACCCACATACCCTTTGGGCCAATACCCCCCTCCCCCACCCCCAGTACCCACAAGAAAAACAATACACAGCCCCACAATAAACATCATTATATTTATTCTATACAAAACCCACCCCCCATGCCCCCCATAAATACATGATTTATTATTTTACATACAGGGTTAATACCCCAGGCCCACAGGAGTCCACCGGTGGCCCTGACGGGTGTCCGTAGACCTACAGTAGCCCAGCACCATGTTTCAAACAGTGTCTGGAGGCCAACGGTGGTCCCCGCCATGCGCCGTGGTCCATCAGGTGGTCTCCGCGGGTCACCGTGGGCCACAATGGGGTCTCCACGGGTAGGCCTGCGGCTGTCTGGGGCGCCCCGGGCCAGACCCACAGGTGTCTGAGGGGCCTCGGGTGGTTCCCACAGGGGTCTGTGGGCCCACGGCTGGTCCCTACGGGTCCGCAGTGCCCCCAACAGATGTAGGGCCACTGGTTCTTCCCACAGGTATCCCCCGTGGACACCTCCAGCCTGGTACCCGTGGAAAGCCCGAGGAGACCTCAGGTGGTCTCCAGAGGTCCCCCGCAGACCAAAAGGAACCAACACTGTACGTAAAAGAAATAAACCTGACCTATGCATTAAATACATCAACCCCCCCCCCCCAACACATACAGTACAATAATGTGCAAAATAACTATTATCCAGATATGGATAATAGATTATTTGCCCATTATGAAACACATAAAACATGCATAAATAAAAACATGAAATCTTAATCTGAAAATCACCACATTGCATCTTACAATTAAACCAGCAGCTAGACAAATGTATAGCAAATGTCACACAATTGCATTGAGTGTGTACATGATGCAATTATTCTGTGCATCATGTAACGCTATACAAAATCAATTTCAAAATAAAATACACTATGAACAATGTCCCCTAACCACAAATGCCATCCACAAAATCAAATAGAATGTAAGCAACATAAAGAAATTTACCATCAATCAATCAATTTCCTAAACCAATTACAATACAATCCAACTCAATTATTCAATTCCCTAGTCAATTTCTAAAGCCAAACATTGCCAAAATAATTCTAATTGAAAGTAACCACCATCATTCAAATCTAAGTACCAGAAATAAGCCATTAAAAATAACGTCACTAAATAAAAATTACATTACACACACAAATGTATAAATAAAGCTGCTAAATACATTAGAAATACATGAGATACATAAACATTAGCAAAACAATCATGTATTATCCCTGTATGTATATACATAACATACAGGGGCAATAAAAGAGCCTAATAAACAATGCATTTACATCCCAAAATCACATATAATACACCCATTCAGTGTCCCTGAATGTATGTATATCCATAGGGACATAGATCAATTCAGGGGCATTAAATGGAATAAAATAAAAAATAATAAAATAAAAAACCTGTAAAAGTTAAAATAATAAACTTTTCTTTTGTTTACTTACCATTAGATGCCCACTCCCCGAAATCCTGGCGAACAGGAAGGTCTCGAACCAATCCACAGGTAACCATTAAAAAAAACCATTAGAATCAACATCTGTGTCTTCTTTCTTCTATTTGTAATCCTTTTCGTCAGTGTTGGTGTCTTCTTTTCTTCTTTGGGGTCTTCTCCGTCTTCTTACGCCATGCCATTCTTCTCTTCTTCAAAATGAGACGACATAGGTTTTTATAGGCCATTTTCGACAAATGGTTCCCACGGCCCTGGTTGGGCCGTGAAAACCATGTGATTTGGGGGGGAATTTTTTTTTTGGATGATGTCATTTAAAGGCAATGATGCCAGCCAATCAGAATGGCTGAGCTTCAATTGCCTTTAAGATGACTTCATCAAAACAAAGATGGCCAGCGACACATGGTACGGTGAAATCCCAACTCTGATTGGCTGAAGCAAAGTCTCTGTCACATGGTCTACCAGAGCCAATCAGAGTTGAGATTGAGTTCCCACGCTCTGATTGGCTACCGTACAATGTACAATGTACCATGTTTTTTTCGGTGACGTCATCTTAAAGACAAATAAAGCACAGCCATTCTGATTGGCTGGCGTCATTGTCTTAAAATTACTTAATTTTTTTTTGTTTCTGCAGAATCACATGGTTTTCACGGCCCAATCAGGGCCGTGGGAACCATATGACGAAAATGTGACGTTTATTGGACTATAAAAGCCTATGTCGTCTCATTTTGAAGCCAGACGCCGAGGAGGAAGGACCTCCCGAAGAAGAAGAACAGTAGGACGTGGCCAATGGAGATAAGAAGGCCCGGAAGAAGACGGAAAAGATACAGATGAAGACGTAGAAGATACAGATGAAGACCCCCGCTATGGATTTCAAATAGAAGAAAGAAGACACAGACACATTTGGATTGTAATGGTTTATTTTTTTATGGTTACCTGGTTCCTGTTGTTGGATTATTTCTTCAACACATCCGGTTCAACGGGATTTGGTGAGTCATTCATCTAATGGTAAGTAAACCAAAGAAATGTATGTTATTTTACTTTTACAGGGGTTTTTTGCATTTTTTTCATGTCATCTATTTTTTTTGTATGTCCATTTATTGGCCCTGAATTTATGTATGTCACTGGACATACATACGTACAGGGACAGTCACTGGGTATATTGTATGTTTATTTTTAATGTTATTAAATTGTTTTGTATGCTCTTTTATTGCACCTGTATGTATGTATGTAAACTATAGATGGACATACATACAGGTTTAATAAAAACTTGTTTGCATAATGTTTGCTTGCCTTGTTTTCATGTTTTTGTTATTGTAATTTGCTGCTTTGTGTAAAAACGTGTTTGTAAAGTACATGTTATTTTTTCTTAGGTTATTTTAAAGGCTGTTTGTAATAGATTATTTATTTGGCTTATTTTTGGAAGTTAGATTTAGTCACATGGTGGTTACTTTGACATAGATTATTTTTCAGCATGGTTTGTTTTTAGGATTTGAACTGTGTAATTGATTTTGATTGTAATTGACTTGAGATTGGATGAATTAATTGATGGTAATTTAATTGTGTTGATTTGCTTTGTTTGTATTTAATGATTGGTTTGTACAATATCTTTTTTGGAATAGTTTATTTGATTTTGACCATTGCTTGGCAAAGTTTACATGATGCACAGATTAATTGTATCATGTACACATTGTCAAATTGATTGTTTTTATTTGCATGTCTTAGATATTGATTTGGCTTTGTGCTGTTTGATATTTGGAGATATTTGTATTTCGGCATGTATATCCTTAACCATTTCTTTTTATATTGGTGTAAGGCATCGGGGGGCCACGTCCCCTGTGACGTGACCCCTCCTTACCCACTACCAGTACTGCAGCTGCTGCCTCTGCCCCTCATCGCTACCCCTACCGGCGCGTGGCACTTCCTGCTACTCACACCGTGGCCGCCATCTTGGATTCTCGCGCTGGCGTTACAGAGCGCGCATCTATCCCTTGCAATTGTAACACGCGCCCCATGCCTGCCTCCGCCCCCCGCTCAGCCTGGGAGTTCTTGCCACACCTCCTGCACTCTCAGCTGAGCCCTGTTACTCCCAGCCTCTCAGGAGCTGCTCCTTGTCACACCCCCGTCTGGATTGGTGGATACCGCTTTAAATACCCTGCTCTGTCACTTCCTCCTTGCTCTGCAGCCTGGAAACTGTGTCGTGCTCCTGTTTGTCTTTACCCCTACAGATTTGAACCGGCTTGTCTGACTTACCTTTCTGGCTCCCGACTTCAGCTTACCCATCCCGATTCTTACCTCTCAGACCCTTTACACGGAAATGAATTTGACTACGGAACTCTCTATACTCCTGAACTCGGCAAGTACAACTATTCTAAATCTTAATCCAGGCCTGGCCACGCTACAACCACATCCCGGACCCACTCTCTCTGCTGTCGGTGTGTATATTCAACATCCCACCTCAGTACAGTGGACTGGCCTGGTCTGAGGGCTGCACAGCGTGACATTATGCAGAGCCCAACAGAAACAGACCTGACTGAGGTGGGCCAAATAATCAGGGGACTTGCGCTTTGCATTGATACTTTGGGAACTCAGATCACAAGCCTGGTAAAACAGCTTTCCCAGCTTTCTCTACAGCCTATTCCGCCACCGGTCCCAACCATGCAGGTTGGCGATCGGCCATCAGAACTTAGGATTCCTTACGCCTAAAGCATATGCGGGTGACCTCTAGCCTGTCGTGGGTTTTTGAACCAATGTGAAATATAGTTTGAGATTTCTCCCAGCCTGTTCCCCACCGGACGCACCAAGGTAGCCTATGTTTACTCTCTTTAACAGGGGACGCCTTGGCATGGGCCTCTTCCATCTGGGGGTTGCGTGCGGAAATCACCCAGGATTACCAGCTCTTATGCCAAGAATTCCAGCAGGTATTCGATATTCCCGCCCGCAGAGATACTGCCGCTGCTTCTCTTGTTCAATTGTCTCAAGATCGTAGGTCCATAGCCAAATACGCATTGGAATTCCGGACTGTCGCGGCGGAGACGCATCGGAACCAAGAAGCCCTTATTGCTGTGTTTTGGCAAGGTTTGGCCGATTCTGTAAAAGATGAACTTGCAGTCCAGCCCAGGCCCCAGGGATTGGAGGAATTGATCGCACAATGTATACGAGTGGATCAGCGCCTTCAACAGCGCCGTCATGAACGCCAGCGTCCCATACTTTTCTCTTCTGACCATATTCTTCCCGGGTCCTTCACAGCTATTCGCCCTGTTCTAGACGCTGTGGAACCCATGCAGATTGCTAGTCAAGAGTTCCGTAATACCGACAGGACTGCCGATAGAACCCCTGACCGGACTGCCGAAAGGGCTCATCGCCGGAATGAGGGCCTTTGCTACTACTGTGGATCTCCTGAGCATACGGTACATTTTTGTCCTTTAAGGCCCAAAGAACAAACACAACCAATGGGGCAAGAGGGACTCATTTTTGGGTCAATATCTTCTCACCCTATCTCTGAAGAGGAACTCCCTAAGAGAATTATGCTTCCAGTCTCGCTTGAAGGTCCGAATTTTCTCGTAACCACCGCCACTTTTCTTGATTCAGGATACAGTGGTAACTTTATGGATCAAGATTTTGCTACTCATAACAAAATTCTGCTCATCGCTAAGAAATCGCCGATTGGCCTCGAGGCTATTGATGGTCATCCTTTGCAACCTGCCTTCATCACATTAGAAACTCTTCCTCTCACCCTTTCTGCCGGTACTCATACAGAAATCATATCCTTTGACGTGATGCACTCTCCTGCCGTTCCAGTTATCCTAGGATTACCCTGGCTACAGCAGCACAACCCATGCATTGATTGGAGGGATGGCAAGACAATTCAGTGGGAGCCAGAGTTAAACGCCTCACCATTGCCGGTCATTTCTCCTACCACAGTCCTCGCGGGAGTGGAAACGCCCCCGGCTAATGATTCCGCTCTTCCTGAAGCATATGCGAATTTCATCGACGTGTTTAGCAAGACACAATCAGAGGTTCTACCTCCTCACAGACCTTATGTTTGCCCCATTGATCTGGTTCCAGGCGCTGTTCTTCCGAAATGTAAGTGCTACACTGGCGACACACTTTATTCGAGCTCGGCTAGTCCCACGAATTCGGGTATACCCGGGTGTATTGAGGTTTGTGACTGTTTTCTGCCCGAGTGCATTGAGGTATTTTCCAGGCAGGGATTGAAGCATTTTATTGCCGCTGGCTGCAATACTGCACAGTATATATATATATATACTGCATTACAATTCATGAATTTATGCCATCTGGTAAACACGCGATGCATTGCAGCCTATTAAATCCTAATCATTATCATTTAACAGATCAGCCGCCCGTCAGCCAGGCATGAACCCAGGTTGGGAAGGCAAACGCAACGGGGCTTGTCAGAGGTGAGGAGCGGCGCATTCCAGGTATCTGCCAGGTACATACTGGGTATTTGCTCGAATAAAGTGTGTCGGTGCAGTACCCCTTGTCTCTCCCTGAAACTAAAGCCATGGCAGCATACATCAAAGAAAACCTTGAAAAAGGATTCATTCATAATTCTTCGTCCCCCGCTGGTGCCGGTTTCTTTTTTGTCAAAAAGAAAGACGGATCCCTGAGACCATGCATTGATTACCGAGGGCTCAATCTCATCACAGTCAAGAATCGATACCACCTTCTGCTGATCTCCAAACTTTTTTATAGACTTCAAGGGGCAAAAAAAATTTCCAAGCTAGACCTCCGAGGAGCTTACAATCTTGTTCGCATCTGAGATGGCGATGAATGGAAGACTGCCTTCAATACCAGAAGCGGCCACTACGAGTATCTTGTAATGCCCTTCGGCTTGTGCAATGCTCCTGCTGTTTTTCAGGATTTTATGAATGATGTCTTCCGTGATGTTCTCAAATCTTTCGTAATCATCTATCTAGACGATATCCTAATTTTTTCTAAAAATCTTGAAGATCATGTCCAGCATACAAGGCTCGTTCTCGCTCGCCTTCGTGTGAATAATCTCTACGCTAAGCTCGAGAAATGTATTTTTCATCAAACCTCTACTGCCTTCCTATGCTATATAATTTTAAATAAAGGATTTTCAATGGACCCTGAAAAACTTAAGGCTGTTTTGGATTGGCCTCAGCCCAACTCTCTCAAAGCCATCCAGCGTTTTTTGGGCTTCTACAATTACTATAGGAAATTCATCCGAAATTTTTCTACCACTGTGGCTCCCATTACTGCCCTTACTAAGAAGGGAGCTGACCCGTCTGTATGGCCTCCGAAGGCCACCTCGTCCTTCAAAACCCTGAAACAAGATTTCGTCTTGGCACCCATTCTGCGACATCCCGATGTTAGTCTTCCTTTTACTTTAGAAGTTGATGCGTCTGATTGTGGTGCAGGCGCCATCCTGTACCAGAGATTCTTCCCTCAAAATAAACTTCATCCATGCGTTTTTTTTTTCAAAGAAGTTTTCGCTTGCTGAAAAGAACTATGATGTTGGCAATAGAGAGCTCTTGGGTATCAAGATGGCCTTACAGGAATGGCGACATCTCCTGGAAGGCTCCCGCGAACCTATTTCTATATTGACCGATCATAAAAATCTTCTTTTTATCGAAAATGCACGTCGTCTGGGGTCTCGTCAAGCTCATTGGGCACTATTTTTCTCAAGATTTAATTATACTCTGACATATTCCCGATTCTAAGAACACAAAATCTGATGCCTTGTCCCGACAATTTTCTCCTGAGGAAAGATCCGAAGAAATCCCTGAAACTATCGTACCCTCTAAGTTTATAATTTCCGCCAACTCATTTGACATTCTCGAAAAGATCGTTGAAGCTCAAACACAAATTCCGAGTGGTCTAGAGGTACCGGAAGGAACTCTTTATGCCGCACCCAGGTTTCATAAAGAGATACTAGAATGGGGCCACTCTGTCCTTTCAGCTGGCCATCCCAGCTTCAAGAAAACTTTGGATCTTATCAAGCGTACTTTTTGATGGCCTAATATGGCAAAGATGGTTCATGAATTTACTAGTGCTTGTCCAGTATGCGCACAAAACAAGACTCCTCATCAAAGACCCTCAGGCTTGCTCATGCCCTTGCCAGTACCTGAACGTCCATGGTCATATATTTCAATGGATTTCATTGTGGATCTACCCCTTCCAGAGTGATGAATATTTTGGTCATCGTTGACCGTTTTTCAAAACAGGCCCACTTTGTTCCACTCAAAGGACTTCCCTCCTTGCCCACCCTAGCTGATATCTTCACCAAGGAGGTGTTTCGCACCCATGGGATACCTACATCCATAGTCACGGACCAAGGCACGCAATATATATCGAAATTTTGGCGTGCTTTCTCCAAGAGGCTTGGCATGGCGCTATCCTTCTCGTCAGGCTATCACCCCCAGACTAATGGGCAAACTGAGAGACTAAATCAAACGCTGGAACAATAATTACAGTGTTTTATTTCCGATTCCCAGGATAATTGGGTTGGCCTGCTACCTTGGGCAGAATTTGCAACCAATTCACTTCGTAATGAATCCACGCACGAAACCCCGTTCTTCGTGAATTATGGCTTCCACCCAAGTCGACTGCCAATCTCAAACATTCCGATAGGAGTGCCGGAGGCTGATGAACGGGTAACTACTCTTCAGGAGTCATGGATCAAGATCCAGTCCGCACTTCTTAGTGCCGCTCAGAAATTCAAGTCTCAGGCAGACCACCGTCGTCAGGAGGCCCCTAATTACAAGCCAGGGAACCGAGTTTGGCTTTCATCCAAGAACATCAAGTTGAAGTCTCCAACCCCTAAATTGGTACCCCGATTCTTAGGGCCTTTTCTGATCCAGGAGCAAATCAATCCTGTGGCATTTCGTCTGCAACTTCCGTCTTCCATGAGGATTCCATACGTATTCCACATTTCCTTGCTCAAGCCATTCGTCCAGAGCAAACGGTTCCCTGCTAAGACCCATAAACCTAAACCAGTCACGGTCCAAGGACACCCTGAATTCGAAATCCAGACAATCATGGATTCTCATGTATCCAGAGGAAAGATACAATTCCTTGTTCACTGGAAGGGTTATGGCACAGAGGAACGCTCTTGGGTACCCAAGGAGGACATCCATGCTCCAGTTCTCTTGGATCACTTCCATAAGAAAATCCCACAGAAGCCTTGGATGGATCGTCCGGAGGTCGATCCTGAAGGGGGGTAATGTAAGGAATCGGGGTCCACGTCCCCTATGACGTGATCCCTCCTTACCCACTACCAGTACTGCAGCTGCTGCTGCCTCTGCCCCTCATTGCTACCCCTGCCGGCACGCAGCACTTCCTGCTACTCACGCCGTGGCTGCCATCTTGGATTCTCGCGTCGGTGTTACTGCTGGTGAGCAGTGAGAGCTGTGGGAGGTGTATCTGGAGGGAGTCTCTGACGTGTTGCTGATTATTACATCATCTGGCTGCGGTGGCTCCAGTGCACCTTGCTGAACCAACAGATACACCAGAGGTGGCACCAACGGGACAGGCTGATACATTCCCTTCACAGCTTCAAGGCGATTGAGTATATCTCATAAATGCTATTATTTTTACTCTGTTTGTGAGTGCGCTTTTAATATTTTACAATCCCATAAATACTTTTTTATACTTTATCACACTAGGAGTGCGCCTGTTTTTTCTTCTTGTTTTCTGCAGATATCCTTGGGATTTGGTGATCCTTATATAGGACCGAAACGTCGGTGAATGTGCCTGTTTTCTACTAATAAACTTATTTTTTGGATACTACTGAGTGTGCTGTCTCTGCCTTGCTTTGCAGGCCTGGGACTCGGGATCTGCCTGGTAAGGAGCTCATATATATATATATATATATATATATATATATATATATATATATAGTCATTGGTATGGCAGTTAGCACTCACGTTTATGTAGAAGGCAGATGCTTGTCCCATAGCATAGAAATAAGCGTGTAGAGACCAGGGGGATCCTGATAACAAATTGAGACAGCACACCGCAGATGTAGAAAAGAAAGTGTATTAAGAACACCAGGCAGCCAGCATTTCGGTCCTCGTTGAGGGACCTTCCTCAGGGCAGTGCACAAGTGACTGATCCGAACACCCATATATACCCACATCCCCATGTGAGAAAACACCTGAATCTAATTAAAAAGGCACAAATCACATTCCCAGGTACAGCCCACAGCAGATAAACCAATACACAGCACTGATACTAGGATAAACCAATCAGCTCACCTAATGTGGTATCTGTCATCACTGCTGGCCCATGTTTACATCAACTGTGCAAGCATGACTACTAGTGTGTCACATAGCCATCCAAAAACGTGCCTGACAGCCCAGGAGGGCATGCACAAAATCGCCCTATTTCTTACTCATCTACCAATAGTGCACTGAAAGGCCGCACATGCGCAACCACGCATCGCAACCCGATTGCATCTATGGTGACATAGGGGGCTACGGGCACAGTCGGGATGCATCATGTGGCTATCTATACCTAGCAACCCAAAAGGGGTGTGCACAAATCACCGCTACTGCTACTATTGTTTGTTAAGCGCCGCACGTGATATGCGTGATATGCTGCGCATGCACAACTCCGCATGGCAACCCTATCGCGTCCCTAGTAATTCAAGGGACTGTATGTACTGATTATACGCGGTCGCTGCCAGATGACCCCCAGAGTGGCTACAACAGTGTAGTGACATAGAGCACTCAGTCTAAAAAACACAGAGGCTGGAGGAGTCAAGTTCAAATCTCAGATCCATGATTAGTACAGAATCCATCAGAATTCCATGTCATACTTAAAATGGTAGGGCAAAAATGTGTACTACGGACAAATTCCTAATGTAGTTGAACTTTGTTACGGACACAAAAAACCTTGCTTTTGCATTTTCCAGTATCTATCATTATACTTAGAGAGAACTTTCACTTTTACACAGGACACTATCCATTTTCTGATTACATCCAGAAAACCTTTTAGTCCATCAAAGATTAATACCATTCGAGGTTGGATACTCTGTGCTAAGAATAAAGGAGGTGCCGCTGCTACTATGCCAGTGGCACAGGGTATATACTTGCACTTTCCTTTAACACTACTGTAGACTTTCTAAATTGGACAGGTTGGTTTTGCTAGGGCAACAACCAGATGAGGGATATTCTACCACCAGCAGTTGCTAGGTGGCGAGCCTCCCAAAGAACAAAACCTAGTTTGCAGGAATCTGATCTGCAAACTATCTGTGAGGATCAGGCACAGGCTCCGCTCCAGAGCTTGATTCAGACTTGCTGCAGCTATACCTCATCAGCACCTGCTGTGTGCACACTGCATAGCAATGAATCAAGGGTCTGGTTCACTTTCTGCTTCTGTCATGCAGGCGTTTTTCTATTGGCTGTTCATCCTTTATAAGCTCTGCCTTTGTCTCTGCAAATTGACTGCACATAACAATTTGTTTCTTGTGATGTTGTTCTGGTCACAAGCACTTTGCTGTTCCTTGTCCTGCCTTGACTTGCTGTGCCTGTCTTACCTTGCAGTTTCACCTGGACCTTGAACACGGCTATTTACTTACTATTCTACAGTCTCCTACCCTCGATCTCGACTTGGACATCTACTACCCTACCTTCTGCTATCCTCGACCTCGGCTACGTGACACCTACTACCCTCCAGTCTCCTACCCTTGACCACGTGGAGTATACCTACTACCCGACTTCTCCTACCCTCACCCAGCTACACGACGTGGCCACTTGGCTACAGGTCGGTGTTAACTAATCCCCAACTCTGCCTCGCGATCCCGTCCTGTTCGTGGCAAGCACTCGTTACACTACCTTTGATTTAGGGAAAATGATTGCCACCTAGTAACAGCAGCCCATCACTCACAGTGCTGATAGCCGGATACTTGCCTCTGCTGTCTTAAAGTAAATAACTTCTTTCCTCTTAACTTTTTATCTTAGGCTTGAACATAGACTCAAGACAGGCTCCATGAGATTGTTTCAAAAAAGGTATTTCCCCGAAATGGGCAAAACACTATAAATGAAAGGACAGAGACGATGCAATCACATTTATTACTTCAAATTGAACAGGAGCTCTCATAGCATTTCAGTTACACTGACCCTGTTCACTGTTTTTAAAATTTCTGTTCTCCTGCATTCATAATTGGACACATTATATGGTGTCCTGAAGTCCTTCCAGGGCCCGGTAAAGCGTTGTTATGGTTCCGAACCCAGATTTGATGTGTACATTCAACCTGTTTCTAACAAGTTTCCTGTTATGCCTATGAAAGAGATAAGCATCTCTCATGAAGGGTGTCTTTGGTACGTAAAGGTACAAGAGAACATATAGTCCTTGGCGCACTAAATAAATTATACCAATCCTTGGATGCAAAACAGTCCTTGGTCACTTTCAAAGCATTTGAGGAACCTGTGGAAATCAGTTATCCAGCCAAGCACCCTGCAGATAAAGATAAACATACCTTTCAAGGTCCCATACCACTGACTTGATGTAAGTAGTTAGCTGCAGAGTGAATGAGCTCTATTACCTAGAGGTTACTGCGCAATGGTCTGTCTGTTTTTCCTCTTATGTCTCTAGAGTCATCCAACACTGAGGAATCCAAGCAAGCATCCCAAAGCAAATCGACTGACATCACTATTGTGACCAAGGACTGTTTTGCAACCAAGGATTGGTATCCTTTATTTAGTG
Source organism: Ascaphus truei (assembly GCF_040206685.1). Taxonomy (NCBI): domain Eukaryota; kingdom Metazoa; phylum Chordata; class Amphibia; order Anura; family Ascaphidae; genus Ascaphus; species Ascaphus truei. The sequence goes on from NC_134484.1 coordinate 358,277,888, forward strand.
TGCCAAGGACTATATGTTCTCTTGTACCTTTATTATCTATACAAGTTTCCATGGATAGACTTGTTGTTATGTCCTAAAGCAGCCGTCCCTTAACACAATTCACATTATTTTGTTGGGATATTTCTTTTCTTTTTAAAATTTTATTTCTTGGTTGTTGGGTTATCATTCACGTGTGACACCAACACATATAAACACTTCCCCTGAGGAAGTGTGCGCAAGCGCACAAAACGCGTAGGGTGTTTTTCATTATTTTCTTGGACGTCTGAACGAAGGTACGCTCAAGGCTTTGGCTCTGAGTGATTGGAGTCATTGAAGCAGTGGAAGGAAAGATCGTTTGCTGAGAAAGCCCGCCCATCAGTGACGGAGCATCCGGTGACGTCACATCCGGGACCTTCGCGGAGGAATCCCGCCCATCAAGGACAGAGCATCCGGTGATGTCACATCCGGTTGGTGCGGCACGGAGGCACAGAATTCAGAAGTGCGCCGGCCTGCTGTATGATCTGGGCATCCCAGGATTCATCATATCCTCACCTATAAACCATCGCTTATTACCATCAGCCATCTTGTGAGTAGCACTCTGACTTTACACCACCGGACTGGCGTAATCTGAGTCATTCGTCCATCAAATTTTATATTTACTTTTAGAGTTGTATTAAACTAACTTTTTACTTTCAGCCTTGCTTTTGTGTGTTTGTTGTTAGTCGTGTTTGTTTTGTTGTGTATTGTTTTGTTGGTCTGTGTTCTCCAACCTGTTTGTTAGCTGTGTTGCACTATATTTCTCTTTTTTTCGTTTCATATCGTTTTCCACACGGATTAAGCTATATCTGATCACCTAAAATACTGAGGAAACTGCCTAGTCACCTCCTTGGACACTTGCTCTCCCTTCTGGAATTTCCAGGACTATCATCCATTTGGACTTTTAAGGCGCCGGTACCTCTTTTTTGTTTCATAGTTTATTTAGTGGTTTAACCATCACAATTGTTAATAGGTTGAGCGCTTAGTATATGCACATTTAGTTTTATATTCACCTTATATGCTAAGGTAAATCTTAAGATGTATCCTTTCTTTGTATCCTTTGAGTGAGGCTAAGGATTACCATCATATAATCAAACTTCCAAAACAATCTGGTGCCAGGTCAGGCATACCACCTGTCACGTGACAAACATCTGTGGCCAACCGTAGCTTTTCTCTCTGCTGCTAGGTGGACATTCTTTTCCCTAGTACAAGGGTCTCCAAACCTGTCCTCAAGAGCTGCACACAGGCCAGCTTTTATGGATATCCCTGTTTCAGCACAGGTGGCTCAATCAGTGGCTCAGTCAAGCAATAGAGTGAATAATTTTGCACATATTCCTGCAAAATGTGTGTTTGTGGTTGAATTGCAGCACAGTTTGTGGTCCTCTTGGGACATTTTGCACAATAGCAGTGTGTCTGTCATCCTGATGTTTTGAAAAAAGTAGAAGGGTATTTATTGCCCAACTCTTGGTGGCACAGTAGCAGGTTATTCGAAAAAATAGCAGAGAATTTCAGTGTGACTGAATAAATAGCTTATTCAGAGGGCTCTGTTGCAGAACAGAATATCATTGAAGATCATAGGCTAACAAGCATATTCGCAATGTGTTTTATTTTTTAGATACAAAATTGCTAGAAATCACAGTCTCTTGAAATCAATGTTCTGATCTATTTAATCAAACATATTTTTCTCCATTACTATCACAGGAAGGAAGGGGAGTCACGTACAAAAGTATGATTTATGGCCATTTACTTGGTTTAGTAGTTTCCATTTCTAAAAATAGCTCTTTCAAATGGTAATTTGACAGGGAAAAATGCAGTCTGGTACACTTTAGGCTTGATCTAATTTTCTTACCTAAGAACAAACATACCTCAATCACATTTGGAGTGTCTTATGTAAGAAGCAAAATATGTAACTCTCCTCAGGAGAGTATGCAAAATACACTAACATTCCAAGTGAACAAAATATATTTGTAATAAAGCTGTTCTATAAACTACTTGTGGTCTCTGCTATGATTCATTTAGTCCTTCAGTGCTATCATAAATCATGGCAATGACAAGTAGGCGTTTATTCTCAGCTTGAAAAGAAAAGCTTTCCATGCAGAATCACTGACCTGTTTTCTTCATCTTACAATAAGGCGAACTGCTTTTCAGACCATGGTGCTTTTGTATGTCCTATTGGTGACTGTACAGTAGATATACTTTTTATGTCTGTGCCTTTTGAATCATTATAAAACAGCTAGCAACTTTCTCAACACATGTTTGTTTTCTGGTAAACCCCAACACAAATCTGCTAATTTATCTGAAAATAGAACACCATTTATAACATGTTGGTTTTGTTAGCACTTTCCCTACAGTATATCTATTAATTATCTCCTACTCTAGCAATTTCTTCTGCTCATTATTCACATCGGAAATCCCTATTGTCGTCACAAAATAATGTGCCTCCTAACTAAATTTTACAATGAATGAAAATGTACTGGTACAGCTAGTACAGTAGCTGCTATTGTTCTTTCAATTACCACTGAAGGTATATGTCTTCACTTGTGTTAAATGAAATCATTAATCACTATGATGATGAGGGAATGGACACTCTATGGCAGGGAATCTTTGCAATATTATTGCAACTTTCTATTATTCTATTTAGACAACAGATACTTTATCCTATATCTATACTTACTTATTGATCCAGAGGAAGGCAAACAAAAAACCCCAGTGTCATATCATCCAATGATATCTCATAAGGGGAAAAATAAATTCCTTCCTGACTCCAAGAATTGGCAATCGGATTACTCCCTGATCAACATTCTTCCCCTGTTTAGTTATTTGGTATATCCCTGTATAGCTTTCCTTTCTGAAAAGATGTCCAACCTTTTTTTTGCACAAATCTATTGTATCTGCCATCACAGTCTCCATGGGTAATGAATTCCACATTTTCACTGCCCTTACTGTAAAGAACCCTTTCCTTTGTTGCTGGTGAAATCTCCTTTCCTCCAACCTAAAGGGATGCCCCTGAGTCCTTTGTACTGCACTTGGGATGAATAGTTCATTTGAAAGCTCCTTGTACTGTCCCCTGATATATTTGTATATAGTTATCATATCCCTTCTTAGACACCTCTTTTCTAATGTAAATAAGTCTAATTTAGCTAGCCTCTCCTCATAAATTGTTAATGATAATTGTTACATTATCACTAACATGAACTTTTCAAATGAAAGAATGGATGTCTAATAGTAAATAATAAAAGGCTTTGAAAGCTAATTAAGACTTCTATAGGTTTCGGCTTTTTCAGTAACTGGAACCTCAAAGAATAATTGTCCTATTCCCCACATATGCCAGCATGCAATCTGGCTACATCAAGTCAATGCTATTTTTTGATCCAGAGTAAATTACAATCTCACACTGAGCCCTTCTCTAAAACCTGACTGCAAGTATTGTTTTCTAAAGTCCATATTCCATTATACTTAAGGAAATAAGCCTCCCAAGTGAGCAGTGTTTTAGTAGGCTCAATCTGGTGTGAGGAGGGCAGTAAGTACCCTCAGGAGGAGGTAGGGGAGAGGAGAAAGGCAGACAGTCATGAATGCTGCTGATGTGATGTTTGGCAGTTAAATAAAATTCTACAGAAATAACAGTGTTCCTGAATCCTGCAGTAGGTTTGTTTCCGTTTTTGTTCTTGCAAAGGAGTTTACATGATTTTAGTAAGACTCGGGTGTTGCATAGTTAAAATTGTGCAGTATTGTCTTGTATTATTTTACAAGTGCAGTCCACAAAGTATTTATTATTTAGAGCTCTCATTGTCACTGGACTCATAGCTAGCCTAACATACAGTACAGCACATAGAAAGTGATTATTTTATGAATTAAATCAGTAGATAAACCGAATAAATATATAAATATATATATTTTTAAATAGCTCACTTATTTAGTCATAATATACAGGTTCATAGAGAGCAATACAGTAAGGGTGATATGGTGCTCAAGCACGAAGTCCCATCATGTTGTGATAATGTAAGAGGACTACTTCTGGGACATAATAATTGTACCAAACCTAAAGAAGGGGCTCCAGTTGCCCTGAAGGCAGGGGTAGATGCACAGAGACACCCCCCCTAAACCTCATTGGGCTGGCCCCAGGTGTGTACTCACGACTAGTTGTCACCAGAGATCCTCTCAGTCTGCGTGCTGTTGCTCAATCAGGAGAAATCCAAGGCAGTGTTTGTTGGTGCAACGCACAGCATAAAAGGTGATAGCAGGTCTGGCAAAAAAATCTTTATTGAAGGGACATAAAAACGGAAGGCTGCAACCTTCCGTTTTTATGTCCCTTCAATAAAGATTTTTTTGCCAGACCTGCTATCACCTTTTATGCTGTGCGTTGCACCAACAAACACTGCCTTGTGTTTTTGTATAAGGTATTGACTAACAAGTGATGCACAGTAGGTCTTGTCAATGACTCTTACAAATATAAGAAACGTTGCAGTGTTTGTAACTATGGGGGTTATTTATTAAACTGCAATAGTGTAGATCGTGGCACTATCACACGTAATAACATATTAGCGTCAATGGGAATTTCAGTGTGTTAGTGCCATGATCTGCACTAATGCAGTTTAACAGGGGGAAAAATACATATATTTTAACAAAACTTGTCAAATGTGAGTTTATTACTGAACAACCTCCATGGCAATTTATGATTTATACTTTTATTATTAGTATCAAAAATACTGGAGACTATATCCAAAATGTTAGCTTTCTAAACACTTAACAAGGTAAGGATCAGATAAACAACCGCACCAAGAAAAAAGGTAAGGCGCTCACCAGCAAAAATGGGGTAAAAATCAACTTTATTGAACTACATAAAAAACAAGCCCCCTGCGGTGGTACAGGGACACAGGGGGGCGCATGGTGGCTCACTGGGGGTGTTTGGCGCATCATGGTGGGGGCGGGGACGGTGTTCAGCACATCACATGGGGGGGGGGGGTGTGTCCATCCAGTGCTGACTCCTCTTGGTGGAAGCTGGCAACACTGACGACCTCTTCTGCCAGGAGTGATGTCACTTCCGTCATCACTGACTTCCGTCTCCAATCAAATACAATCAGCAGGCAAAGCACACAAGACAATGTGCATAGAGAAACAACACCTCATCTAAATAAATGAAGTAAATATGGAGATCATTAATCAAAAGGGGTAATAAGTGGTCCCCTCACAAAAATGTGGAAAGTGTACCCAGGCACAGAAGTGCAAATTATATGACATGCAAAAGTGTATCAACAATAGGGAATAGAAAAATAGCCGCGGCACTAGAAGTAATACAAAAACCTTCTACAGCGAAAGCAAATAAAGCCTAATACAAGGCAGTCTCAGCAGAGTACAGACAGAATAACTGTGAAAAATGTAAAACCCTAATGACTGAGGTTAGCATTGTTAAAGATTAAATAAACATGAGAAGAACATAATGGGGAAAAAACCTGTCCTGTTCACTGTAAGATGGCAGAAAGCAAGGTATCTGCAAAACCAGTCAGACTGTGATGAAGGTTTGATAAGGCAGATGTTGTTTCTGAAGCGTGTTGCTGAGATAGGGATGTGCCCCCCTTAATAATTAAGTAGCCATCCGTGTTGTAGTCAGATTACAATGGTCTCCACAGATGAGACGCCTGCTGATGATGTCACCAAACACGCGTTTCACCAGAGGGCTTTGTTAGGGCAGCGGTGCGTAAACTGGAGGGCATGCCCCCCAGGGGTGCGGGAGAATTTCTAGGGGGGCGTGGGCGGTTACAGAGGCCCCACACTTTTCCCCACATGCAATTAGATGAGATAGCTGGGCAGTTTATTTCAGCTATTACCTTGGTGTTTCTGCTGTGTGTGGCTTGTTTTCGCGTGGGCCATCTGGTGTCATGATGTTTCTGGAGCGAGAAACATCACACACATTCAGATTCAAAAGACACTGCAGGGACGTTTGTTTTTTACTCCTTGATAAAGTACATTTTTGTATGAAACGCGTAGGAGAGCTTTTGTACCTCCTTTGTCCTTCAGGGGACACTTGTCTCATTATCCAAGATTATTCTAAAGACTTCTCACTGTGTATAAGAACTGTTATATATATTTCTCACTCAAGTCATCCACTTCATTATTCACTTCTCTGCTTATTTTTTATTTCTGATCTTTATAATTACATTTAAAATTGTATTAATCTTGATTCGGCTCCTTGAGCACCCAAATACCACCTTTGACTCACTCTTCAGGGTAGTAGGGTGGAAGCTGCAAAACTGCAGCAAACTATTGGTGGCTGTTAACTTCCTAACCCATCTTTTTCAACACGGTTCTCTGAAGAAATCCAGATATTAATGTCCAGGAATGGAATACTGTTTGTGGAGATATTAAAGGTATGTTTAATTTTAGAGCATTATCGGTGAGTGCATAGATGAAATTACGACACTCGTCGGCCCCACCCTCCCAGAGGAAGAAAACATCATTGATGTACCTATTCCAAAGTGGGATATGATGCGTCCATTTAAACATGTCCTCCACAAAGAGAGACTCCCATTCCCACCATCTCAGAAATAAATTGACATACGATGGGACACACTACCCCCATCATTGTCCCTTGTATCAATAGATAATACTTTTCATTAAATTAAAAGTAATTATCTATTAAAATGAAATTTAGAAGCTTAGTAATCAGGTTTCTGTTTTCAAAATCCCTATCGTGCATCTGTAAAAAATAGGAGGCTGCCTTTACTCTGTGTGTGTGCAGGAGGTTACCATCCTGAACCTCAATGTCCTGTAGTTTCAAAAGTACTCTAAATGATTCGCATAGGCGCCACAATTTCCTTGAATATAAACAGTGATATACAAATTTAAGATACAAATATACATAAGATGTTAATGCTCCTGACGAAGCTGTATGTGTCAGCGAAACACGTAGAGCCAACCAACTAGCTGCAGCTGCCTCCAAGAGAAGACGCCAGACGCTAGAACCCCCAGGCTGATTCTCCTCCAGTGCGTCGCTATCAATATCCAACGGATGCGGTCCACCCGCGAAAGCGAAAGTGACGTCAGACGCCGTCGCCGGCGACACACTTTGCCATAGGAGGAAGACTGGGAGAAAACACTGCCGCAAATAAGAGCATTTACTTGCTAAAGAAACCTTTACATGTACATATAATTGTACCTAGTGTGAGTACAATTCTTATTCCTCTATATATAAACGCTTTGTATTTACCATCTGCACTACTGGGCTATCTCTGTTTTGTTTTAATTGCATGAACCGAATGGAGATTTGAATGCAAACATCCCTGGAATAGTCTCTCCACATGAGACCTGAATATCAATTTAAATTGAAATAGAAGACCAATCACATACACACCTCCGGACTGAGTCAGATAAAAGCTCTACTTTTTATTACCTCTTGTAAGTAGAAAATCCTCAAGAGCCAAGACCTGCATCTAGCCCATATTATATTAACATACTACACTATTATTGTTTTTTATGTTTTTTATTTTTCATGAGGTGCTCCTGATTGGATCGCTCCCTTCTCACCCCAAAGAAAAACTGTAGTTTCAAAAGGACATCAGAGGTGTCTCTCACATATTAGGGCAGGCCCTCCACATAAACACGCAGGCACACAGAGTCCCCCATTTCCCGAAATGATGGGTCTACCTGGGGAGGAGATTAAATCTTTGCCTTGGGTAATAAATAGAACGTGGGGACTTTAGGTGTTACAAAATCTAACAATTTCATTTCTTTAGTAGTTACAATACCATTCTTGTTCCGAAGAGACCATATCGGATAGTTCTTTCTTAAAAATATTTGTAGGATCACTAGATAGTCATATATAATTAGCTTTATTTAACAGCCGACATGGTGCTTCTAGGATATACATTTCAGTTGGACATAAAACTACGTTCCCCCTCCCCCTTCCTTGTCAGAAGGTTTAAACACCACCCCCTCAAAATTATGGAGTTGTGGAGTTATGGAGTTGCTTAAGTGCAAGTTATTCACTTGTAGGTAAATGATGTACTGTAGGTCATTTTTACCTACTGCTAATTGTGTATCCCTTCTGACAAGGCAGAAGAACATGTCAATCACTGGACTAATATAGAAAGGTGGCATAGATGTAGATTTAGTTTGAATAGAGTCTGAAGCACATCATCATCAGGGCCCTCTGATTCCTCCAACAGGGAAGCCATGATTCGAATGGTATTTGATTCTCCATAAGGGTCTGGTCTGAGGAGAAGAATTTCTTCAGTACTTTTGCTACAATGGCGCTGTGGATTATCTATTTTTGTCACCTCTTTAAACTGGAGGATTTCTGTGCACCTCTCTGTCCCACATATCCCAATTACCCACTTTTTATACATATGTTTTTCATATCTCTCATCACTTTCTAAAACAAAATTGAGCTGGTCCTTTCTTCTTTACTTTTATGCTTGAAGCACTAATTCCTATAATGTTTCATATTATTTGGTTGCACCCTTTACTTTTAACCTTTCCAGCGGTAAGTACAGTACATTTTATTTATTTTTTTATTTATAAAATGTTTTACCAGGAGGTAATATATTGAGAGTTACCTCTCGTTTTCAAGTATGTCCTGGACATAGTTAATATGACAAATAATACATGGCTACAAATACAGTTACATAAATGAACAGGGTATACATTATTTGGCATTTTGCAAATAAAAATATACATACAGTACATTAGCAATGAGAGCTGTAGCTGTAGCAAATGAAGCCCATAGGCAATCACATAAGTATAGGGAAAAGCTGGCCACGGCGATCATGAGGTCCCCCGACGGGAACCAGCAGACCCCCGCAATGCCAGACCAAATCCCCTAGTGACAGATAATAATGCAGCATACAGTTCAATGATTGGGGTACTCACAAAATTAACCGCTGGTGAATCGAAGAAATCCGGTAGCAGCAGCGTACATCCACAGGTAAGTGCAGGATAAGGAAAAAGGAAAATTGAGAGCACAGCAAAAAACGTGGAACTGGAGGCCAATAGAAAAAATAACAAAAACTTTATTGAAACATGCCTAGAAGCCCCACCCTCCCAGAGGAAGAAAACATCATTGATGTACCTATTCCAAAGTGGGCTATGATGCGTCCATTTAAACATGTCCTCCACAAAGAGAGACTCCCATTCCCACCATCCCAGAAATAAATTGACATACAGTACGACGGGACACACTACCCCCATCATTGTCCCTTGTATCAATAGATAATACTTTTCATTAAATTAAAAGTAATTATCTATTAAAATGAAATTTAGAAGCTTAGTAATCAGGTTTCTGTTTTCAAAATCCCTATCGTGCATCTGTAAAAAATAGGAGGCTGCCTTGACTCTGTGTGTGTGCAGGAGGGTACCATCCTGAACCTCAATGTCCTGTAGTTTCAAAAGGACATCAGAGGTGTCTCTCACATATTAGGGCAGGCCCTCCACATAAACACGCAGGCACACAGAGTCCCCCATTCCCCGAAATGATGGGTCTACCTGGGGAGGAGATTAAATCTTTGCCTTGGGTAATAAATAGAACGTGGGGACTTTAGGTGTTACAAAATCTAACAATTTCATTTCTTTAGTAGTTACAATACCATTCTTGTTCCGAAGAGACCATATCGGATAGTTCTTTCTTAAAAATATTTGTAGGATCACTAGATAGTCATATATAATTAGCTTTATTTAACAGCCGACATGGTGCTTCTAGGATATACATTTCAGTTGGACATAAAACTACGTTCCCCCTCCCTCTTCCTTGTCAGAAGGTTTAAACACCACCCCCTCAAAATTATGGAGTTGTGGAGTTATGGAGTTGCTTAAGTGCAAGTTATTCACTTGTAGGTAAATGATGTACTGTAGGTCATTTTTACCTACTGCTAATTGTGTATCCCTTCTGACAAGGCAGAAGAACATGTCAATCGCTGGACTAATATAAAAAGGTGGCATAGATGTAGATTTAGTTTGAATAGAGTCTGAAGCACATCATCAGCAGGGCCCTCTGATTCCTCCAACAGGGAAGCCATGATTCGAATGGTATTTGATTCTCCATAAGGGTCTGGTCTGAGGAGAAGAATTTCTTCAGTACTTTTGCTACAATGGCGCTGTGGATTATCTATTTTTGTCACCTCTTTAAACTGGAGGATTTCTGTGCACCTCTCTGTCCCACATATCCCAATTACCCTCTTTTTATACATATGTTTTTCATATCTCTCATCACTTTCTAAAACAAAATTGAGCTGGTCCTTTCTTCTTTACTTTTATGCTTGAAGCACTAATTCCTATAATGTTTCATATTATTTGGTTGCACCCTTTACTTTTAACCTTTCCAGCGGTAAGTACAGTACATTTTATTTATTTTTTTATTTATAAAATGTTTTACCAGGAGGTAATACATTGAGAGTTACCTCTCGTTTTCAAGTATGTCCTGGACATAGTTAATATGACAAATAATACATGGCTACAAATACAGTTACATAAATGAACAGGGTATACATTATTTGGCATTTTGCAAATAAAAATATACATACAGTACATTAGCAATGAGAGCTGTAGCTGTAGCAAATGAAGCCCATAGGCAATCACATAAGTATAGGGAAAAGCTGGCCACGGCGATCATGAGGTCCCCCGACGGGAACCAGCAGACCCCCGCAATGCCAGACCAAATCCCCTAGTGACAGACAATAACTCAGCATACAGTTCAATGATTGGGGTACTCACAAAATCAACCGCTGGTGAATCGAAGAAATCTGGTAGCAGCAGCGTACATCCACAGGTAAATGCAGGATAAGGAAAAAGGAAAATTGAGAGCACAGCAAAAAACGTGGAACTGGAGGCCAATAGAAAAAATAACAAAAACTTTATTGAAACATGCCTAGTTTAAAAAGAGAAACCTTTAACGCGTTTCTCGCCAAGGGCGCTTTATCAAAGAGTAGTTTCAGTGGTCTTAATTCAGCTCTTTATAGCCCTCACTCTCAAATGCACCACCCACCTGTGTCCAGGTAAAAATCCTCCCCTGGAACACAAAACCTCGGTGAAAATGAAAACACGGAGGAGAGTTGGTGCACCCGAGAAGAGAGAGGAACAAAGACATAACAACATATACAAATTAATACAAAGACCAAGCTTGTTTAAGCAGTGTATAAGGTAATCCTCCAGTGGTTTCACCACGTGTAAGAGTGACCGGTGCCTGTGTAGATGGCTTCCGTGTACCGGGTGCTCCGTGCACTTCCCCGCTTCCAATGAAGGCCCAGCAGCATGACAGGTGTTAGAACAGGGGGCTCCACATGCATGGCATGAGCCGGTACCTGAATAGGTGAACTCCATGTACCGAGTGCTCCGTGCTCCTCCCTGCTCATGTGTCTCTGCTCTCCAGGATCTCGCGTGAACTGCATTGTCTCTGGGAAGTTCCTGAATGGACCATCACTCCACCCAGTGGTGACTCGATGAATTGTTGGCAAAAAGTATAGACTTCGTCTTAAGGACGAAACACATAGGGTGTGTATTGGAGTACATGTGCTAGTACCCCTGAATAATATATGTTTTATTTTTGCACGATCAAGCATACAGAGTTGTAGCATTAGTATAGTTATACTTTTTGCCAACAATTTTGTATTTTGTGTTTACATTGTTAAAAGAACAGGCAATAAAGCTTTATATTAATTTCACCCTAAAACGGCCTCCATTTGCATACCTCTGCACCCTGATTCACACAAATAAGTGGTCGCAAAGGGAATCAAAGCAGAGAGGGCTTGTTTTGTGAGAACAGGGTAAGAAACACTTTGGGAGCACCAGAAATCACCAAGACTTTTCCCACCAAAATCCTGCTTCCGCATAACTTTGCTTTGCAAATCAAACAGGTCATCTTTTTCCAGGTCTTCATCATCAATGGAATCCAGGTTAAAGGTAAATGGATTTCAAATCAATTCATGTTTATTCAGCTGTGAGCTGAGGCTGAAATAGCTGTCAAAGGAATCCTCAAGATTTTTCAAATGCAAAGAAATTTCTTTCAAAATAGGTGCAGATAAAGTTTTTTCCATATCCAGATACAAGATTGAAAGGTTTTCTAGAGTCGGGAAATTGGCGTAGATAGCTTTTTCTAAGTGTCTTTTCCACAATGCTAACTTCTGCAGAAATGCTGGATTTTTTTTTTCACTAGCCTCCATAATAGTAACTTAAGGCCCTAGAATTGAAGTATTCAAGTCATTGAGATGAGAAAATATATCACCAAAGTATGCCAAAGAAAGAATGAAGTCTTTGCTTTGCAAACTGCTTAGCAAGATTGCTTTCTTTCTCCCAAATGAAAAGTGTGATTTCAATACATGGCTCCATGACCTGATTGAGCATGCGACCATGTGATAACCAACGAACATCAGTTTGGTACAGCAAGATGTCATGGTTTTTGCATTCATGTGGCGAGTGATAAAGAAGTTTTCACATGATGTATCAGCAAGTAATAAGTAATAACAAATAAATAATGGAAATTAATGTTTTATGTCTCAAGTTTAGATCATTTTTAATATTAAAAAATTGAATCTTCAACAAATCCCTACACCTTCTCAATCATCCCTTGCACCCCCTGTGGGTGAAATCCCCCCTGATTAAGATCCCCTGATCTATGATATAAAATGTTACATGAATACAGCGTCAATCTAATCCTTTTAGCAATTGAAAGAATAACGTTTGTAAAAGAGAATGTGAGGAAGAATGCGTACGCATTACAAAAGAAAAGCTGATGGAGTACCTGGACTTGAGGCAGAAAATTGGTAAACGTCTCAACAAGAATTGTAAGGCCGTGATTATACCCAAAAACGCGTGCGGTGTCGCCAAAACATGTAGCTTACATCCAATGACAGTACTCATACCACAAGCAATGGTCGCGGCGTGCCGTACTGCAAAGCGGACATGGCCACGCCTCTGCCACGTCTCCAAGCCTCATCTGCCCTTTCTCCCTGGTATAATCAAGATGCTGCTTGGCGGCAGAGCTGGGTGACGTCAAAGAATAGCGCTGCCGCCTCGCAGCACTTGGTATAATCAAGGCCTAAGGGAATATAAAACAGCAACATTTTGAAAAGACATCTATTAGAACATGGATACGCAAAAAATGTTTTTTGTGCCCCCTCCTGCCTGCTCTCCTTCATTGTTACGCCCCCCTTACCTCATATGGCGTCAAATGACGCAGCGGAATCATGTGATGTCATGTCACGTGACCGTGGCATCATTGGACGTTACGTTACCATGGCAACCGTGACGTAACATGACCCCACTACGTCATTTGATGCCGCGTTGCCATGGTCATGCGTCCTGAAGCCAGCTGAATCTCGGTAAGTAGAGGTTGCAGAGGCCTCGCACAGTCCCCTTGCATATCATTTAAATGCCTTGGGGAGGAGCGTGGGGCAACTGCCCGCGCCCCCCCCCAAAATAAATCTTGTGCCCCCAGTTTGCACATAACTGTATTAGCATACAGTACATTGACAATATGTTGCTCTGTTTCTATCAGTCAGTATTTTGAGAAGTAGAAATATGAGGCATAAGCAGTTACATGAAACACACATAACTATTTCTGTCTTTTGTCATAATTTCCTCATTTTCTTTTTCTCCAAAGAGTTAGCAGCTACTGTAGGGAAAAAATAACAATTTTGTAGAGTAAGAAATGTATTTAAGAAGTTTTTTTTATTTTACATGTGACGCATATAATAGATACAGTAGATAAAAGTCAGAGAGGAATTGTTTGGATGCTTGAAACAGCCCATGATAAATTGCACTGGCCACTTTTCTTTCTCTCTTTGCCAACTCAAATTAACAGAGAAGCTTGATAAAATAGCCACAACAAAACATCAATATCAATGGCTATTTGTATTAGAAGTTAACTGTTATGTTATTTGAAACTACATTTCTAAGATATGGCAATAAGTTGTGCCAGTTTTATAAAAACTATATATATAATATGCTAACTGACTTACTGGCCTGACCTCAATTATTGCTTAAAAATGTACTGTGTCACCTTCCAAACTGAATGGTTGTGCATAAATGTATAAGGGCTACATTGTTAAGGTTGGAGAAAAAATTGGTTTTGCCTATTAGGACATTATTATATTTTGTCAGTTTTTGTGCAGTAGATTACAGTCTCATGATATTTTTAGAACTAAATGGTGGGTGAATGAATTAGAATATTTTTTCGGAAGTCAATAGACTACCAATGTTCTTCCTTTTACATTCACTAAGCTAAGAAGGACTTCAAACTGTGCCTCAAATTAGGATTCTATTTACAGAGAAATGTATTAACACACACTAAAAATAGAGTAAAAGGAAATATGTTTTTGAAATTATGGAAAAATATTCATTCTATGTACTGTATGCTTTTAAAATAAATTCCAACTTTACATGCAAGCAGATTTTCTTATGTATATGCTCTCCTATTCAGTATACTGTTGTATTTTATGTACTGTAGTGTTGATTACAAGTCGGCATTTGAAGTCAGGTTCTCTGTATATGTTATATCATGAAAATGTGAGTATGGACATAATATATCATTTAACAAGAGAGTAATAGCACTGCCATATAACAAACAACTCCTCAAAAGGTGTAGATCTATATAAAATAAAAAACAACATGGTCATTAAAGCCCCTAACTGGTCTTCATTTTATTTAGTTAATATTTTATATATTTATTTGTATATGCTTATTTATTAATAGTCGATTATGAGATTTATGTTAAATGAATAAAGATATTGGGAGCTACAAGAGAAAAAGAAAATAAGCCCCTTCACACTGAATATAGATTAGGCACTTGTTTTTTACGATAAAACTGGGCGGGACACCCATGAGGTTAAGAATATCATATCCACTCTCTAATTGTAAATACAGCAACATCTCCACTACTCCCACTTGGAGAAAAAGAAGAAAAGAGGGAATAGAGCAAGGAAACGTATACAGGAGAAGAAAATTAAATCACTAAGGGAAATATCTGAGTCTCGTGGAATTTTCGATTTATCGTCTCATACTTTGTCATCAGATTTTACTTTTAAATAGAGGTTTGCGGAGGCGGAGCCTGGGTGCGGTGGTGCATGGATGCTTGATAACTGAGCTCCAGCCCGTCAGTGCAAACAATTAACTAAATATCGGCATTTTTGGCATGAAAATTTACAAAAAAGACAACCTCAAGTATCCGAAGAGCGGGGGATGCCACTGACCACAAGAAGGGGCAAAAGAGTCACTTCAGTAGCAAGCTACTTCCATAAAACCCCTCGCAAGTCCCCTGCAGCAATGGCGACGGGTGGGAAAAGCAAGGAGAACAGGAACAAGGACAGACCTCCCCCCCCAATTGCCCAACGACGAGACGGACACGGACACAGAACCGGGGGCTAACAGACTACCCTCAGGAGCTGGAGACCAGGAGTGGGCCAGGGTAAAGGACAAAAGAATTATGTGGGGAGATGAGGACATTTTTCAAGACAGAACTATGGGCCCTGCACAAAGACCTGGACGCCCTGGGAGAACGGACCAACACGCTGGAGGTAAAATCAGACGAAACTATATCAGCCCTGCAGCAAACTAAAGCTGAGGTAGCCTCCCTGTTGGCCCAGGTGCAGCAGATGGGGGACAAATTCGAAGACTCCAACAACAGGGACAGGAGAAACAACCTCCGTATCAGGGGGGTGTCGGAGGCTGTAACAGACCCAGAGGATTTCATTACACGCTGGGTTGAACACCTGGGTTGAACACCTGACACAGACAGACACCTGGATAGGTGCCATAGGGTTCTCCGCTCCCGCCCCCAACAAGAGGACCCCCCCATAGACATTATTGTCCGTTTCCATTTTTTTAAAACGAAGGAAGCCATATCCCAAAAGACCAGGAACCAAAAGTATACTGAATTTGACGAGGTCCAGTTCCAAGTATTTCAAGATATAGCCCCAGCTACGTTGGCCAGGAGGAGGAATTTATGGCCGGTCACAAAAGCGCTGCGAGACAACACCATAAAGTATCGCTGGCTGTTCCCCTTCGCTCTGCTTGTGATAAAAAATGGCACCCCACATACCTTAAGAAGACCAGAGGATGGTGATGCTTTTCTGCACAGGTTGGGCCTGGAGCGGTCTTCGGGGTCCCCTGGGTCCTCCCCACGTGCTTCCTCAGGGAGGGGAGAGGCTCCAGTTACCTCCTTGATAAAGGACTGTAGAGGTCCGAAATGCGTTGGTGTGTCTTGTAACCTTTTCTGATCCATTAAATAGCTTTTATTTGGGAACGTACTCCTGCTGGTTTCCTTGCTGCTTTCATAGCTAGATATCAGTGCTTCATTTTTTCCTCCCTCCATTTCTGTTTGAAGACCTCCTGGAGAAGGGCTGGTTCCGTGGCCGCCCCTTTCCCCCAAGCTTAAGACTGATCCATGTCAGACAAACCTGTTCCATACCCCGATGACCAAAGAAGATACTCCTGTAAAGCTGAGCTACCCCTGACTCCCTACAGCCCTGGTCGGAAGGCCCAGAACTCAGACGAGATGCCGTGAGGCGTCGTCATGGATGTACCTGGCGATCTGTCGCAGATTTTGGAAAGGTGGCCATCTTCCCTCCTTCTTCCTTCTGGACTGAGCGGGAACCTCCGAGGAGTGGTGCGGACCTGCTGACCGCACCTCCGACACACTCGACAGCCACCTCCAAGATGGCGGCCTCCCCACTTCTTTCGGTCCCGCCCCCTCTGCTTCCGGTCCTGCCCCTTCTGCTTCTGGCGTCTCGCGTTGGCGCGGGCGCGGGCACGGGCGGGGGCAAGCACGTACGAGGGCGGGCACGGGCAGGGGCGAGCACGAGTGGGGGCAAGCAGGGGCAGGAGGGTGGGGGCACGGGGGCTCAGGGGCACGGGGCGCGGGATGGGGGGGTGATATGGAGGAGCAAGTTGCAGCTGAGAGTGAAGGAACGCTCCCCCCAACGGGACAGCAATGAGGAGGAAGGACTCCATGGGAGTTAACTCTGGTGGCAATGAAGGCCTCAGATGCATTGATGCTGCTCACATGGGGAAGTGGAGGAGGTAGGGGGAAGATTAGATATACAAACAGCTAGAAAAGGGGACTTAATAGCAATATCCAATCAGATATACAGAGTCCCTCCCCATAAGCTATCTCCGTTATAAACCGGGTCTCCCACATTGCCCTTGTTATCTCAATACACACAACATAGAATTAGATGCACAAACCAAAAAGAGTATCAATATTATAGGCGAGGAGGATCAAAGGAGCCTGACGGGCGCTCTCCGTGTCTCTTAAGGGCTGCAGAATAGAATTAAAATAAAATCAGACCGAGAGGTATGAGGGACGGATACTAAGAGGAGTTCAAGTTAGCCAAAGGTTAGGATGTAGTTAGGCTTAACACAGAAATGTCATATAAGGGTAAAGGTTAAGGTATGCAAGATTTATACGGAAAAGTGGTGGGTTCGGCTGACCACGGACAGGGACACCCGAGATACAGATCTCAGTGGGAATCTGACCTAGGAGAATCCCTAGAAGATGAGGACTGGAGCGATATCTATCTAGCGGCTGCCAAAAGCTCAATCTGCACCACACTAAAGGAGAATGCATATAAGGTCCTAATGAGATGGTACCACACCCCACTAAAATTATCTATGTATGTGCCAAGACTCTTCCCGCTGTGCCCTCGACAGTGCGGAGAGTCGGCGGACCTGTTTCATATGCTGTGGTCTTGCCCTCGGATCGCACCTCTATGGGAAGAAATTCGTGATTGGACTCAGAGGATCGTGGGCCTCCCGATTCCCCTAGACCTGTGGCTGTTCTTGCTGAACAGACTGCTGGAGGGGCTCTCAAGAGCAAACAACAAATTAATCGGGCACTTTGCCCTAGCAACCCGATGTGAGATCGCAGCAGTATGGAAACTTAACGTGATTCCTTCCATCCCCAAGATTCGGAACAAGATTTGGTTTATCTGCCAGATGGATAGTTAACGAGTCTAGTTAACGACACTGGCATCAATTATCTAAAGATCTGGTTACCCTGGTTGACCCAAACAGACATACCCGGGGTGGAACAGGCCCCAATTTGGCATTGATAGCAGTAGATGCATTCTCCTTTGGCAGGTCCAGCCTATATTTCATCTTGATAATAAAATCATCAGTGAATCGGCAAACAGAGCATAGAAGTTCCTTGACAACAGGTGTGCGTACTGTACACGGGCTCAAACAAGTAGGTCTTAGTGATCGTGGCTGAAAAAGCACCCTCCGAGATCCGCTTTCACCTCAACGAGAAGACATGCCTCCCCCAACCCTATACCCTCCCTCCCTTATGTCACTCCCTACACACCGCTTCATCCAGTGGTGAGTTATATATCTCCTGATAAGACGGTAGATGTCAAGACACCGAAAGATGGATGCTGTCTATGTTAGTCTTGTCTTGTGTTGTCCTGTCGTCATCCCACATACAATGTATTAATTTGAAAGACTATGTCATATGTACTTTCCTTGATTGTGTTTATGCCACGTTATAATTTGTACCTGTACCTTACTTCAATAAAAATTACAAGTTAAAAAAAAAATAGAGGTTTGCATTATACTCCTAGTTCAAAACCTTAAGTATTTGATTTATATGTGGACCTCCAATAGCGTTATCTGCAAAATAACGCTAACATTTTATTTTTCTATATATCATACTAAAAGATCTCAAAGTCTGCCCAAATGTAATGCACGTGATCTTTAATGTATTGAGAGTCTCACCGAACTTCTACATAAATCTGATCATACAAAAGATTTGCAGCAAGTACTGACAGCTGCGATTCTCTGGGAGATAAAAAAACAAAAAAGGGCGCAAGAGAAACAACAAAAACAAAATTAGTAAAGATTCAATAAAATGTATATATTTACGGGGGCGTGGCCAGGAGCGGAACGAGCTGGTCATAGATCTGTATAGCTCCGCAAACATACCTGCAGAAACCCTCAGAAACCCCACTAAAATCGAGGGCAAACCCCCCTAGGAGACTGCCCAAAAGCCCCCAGTGCAGTTAATCCGGTCCCCGGTCCCACACAGTACCCCAAAAGGGGAGAAAAAGCCTTACCCGAGCGGAACACACACAGCTCCCCTTCCCCCGGTGAAACCAAGATGGCCGACGGGACCGCGCGGCTCATTTAAAGGGACGATCCTAGCCGCAGCAAACGGCCAAAAGGTAGGGAGCAGCCCTGACGCAGCCGCGGACACAGAGGCTGGTCAATCCAGGCACCTACCGCAAGGAATAGTAGCCCCTCTCCTGAAAACGCGGCGCATCCCTGCTTCCCCGCCGAGGCTGGCAAAATGGCGCCGACTAGTGCGGGAGATATCTAGCCTGCCTGCATACGACCGAGGTGCGCGGCCCCCCCGAGGGGGAGATTGGCGAGGGGCTTGCAGGACACAGGAGGGTACCTAGAGCAGCGGTGGGAGCGGAGAGGAGAAGGGGGAGCTCCGGGGAGGTGGAGAGGGAGAGGAACCATGCGTTCCAGCCTGAAACGCAGCAGTGTCCCAGCCGGATCCAAAATGGCCACCGCTGACCTGAATTAAAGGTACAAGCACACACAAATAAACTCAGAGGCTGAAAAGTGGAAAACAGCCTAGGAAAAACTATTCAAACACAGCCTCTCCCCAATCCGACTCAACCCCAATACATACCCACCTACCTACCTAGGAGAAAGCCAGTCCCCCAAGCTTCGCACAGAGGAAAAGACGAACAACAAACAAAGAGCGGAGTGAATGCGCACCTGCGCCCCCCCCCCTTCCCTTCCCCCCCTCCACCCAAGGAGGCGAAACAGAGAACCAAGCAACTAGTCCCATGGACTAACTGAATGCCCACGTGTGGGGGTGCATATGTGAGATAGCTGCGAGCCTAGAAAAACAGACAAGAATCTCCCTCAGCTCCCCATATCCAAGATAAACCAGCAACCAATATAGAAAAGGAAGACCCAGACCTGATTGTTCTCTATACCCCATAGTTGAACACAGACGGCATGGCCCCCCCTAAAAAGATAGGGAAGCCAGAATCTTCCACGTTCTTCTCCAGAAGGAACGTGGCGCCCACACCAACTGGCAAAGAGAAAGCCGCACAAGCCCAAGATCGCACAGACTCGGACTCAGGGTCAGAAGCAGATAGACACCCAGATATCAAGAAAGAACTAAAAACCTGGGTTAAAGAAATTAAACAGGCGTTTCACGAGGAGTTACAAACCGCAATGAAGAGCCTACACACCAAGATTGTAGAGGTAGAGGAGCGGACGACAGGACTGGAGGAGGCCATGGAGACAGTTACCGAAGGACAAGCGGCGACAGATGAGGACATAACCCAAATGAAGAAACAGATCTCCCGCCTTCAAGACGCCCAGGAAGAGGCAGAGAACAGATCGCGAAGGAACAATCTTAGAATTCGCAACATCCCGGAGACAGTCCTTAACGAGGAAATCAAGCCATACCTAAATAGACTTTTTAGGAGCATACTCCCAGAAATCGCCGAAGCAAAGCTGGAACTCGACCGAGCCCATAGAATCTACAGGCCGAGAGAATTTGAAAACAGAGGGCCCCGAGACGTAATCACAAGGTTCCATTACTTCTCTACCAAAGAGGAAATCTATACCAAAGTCAGAAACCTAGATAAAATCTCCTTTGAGGACACGGAACTGCAAATTTTCCCGGACCTCTCGCCAATAACCATGGCCAAAAGGCGAGAACTCAAGAAAATCACAGGCTATCTGAGAAGCAGAGACGTCAGGTATAGATGGGGCTTCCCCTTCCGTCTCCAAGCCACCAACAAAGGCAAACAGGCCACCCTACGAACCCCAGAGAAAGGCCCAGAATTCATCGCAGCGCTAGGACTGGAGATCCCGGAAGAACTACGAAGTGATACAGGGAAATCTTTTCCACGACCAAGGCGTGAAAGGTGGTCCAGGGTGACAACCAACCCAGGATAACCCATCAAGCCCCAAGAGCTGAGGCTTAACAACCAGAACACGGCAAAACCACGAGAGTACAAGAGAGACATTCCTACCTCAACTGTAACCCCCAGCCCCGAAACTGTATGCTGTTCCAAATACAAAGACACGAACTAACGGGAGCGGGAGGAGGGAGGGGAAAAGGTTTTATAGAAGGGAAGGGTAAAAGAAAAGAAAAAAGAAAAAACACAGTACAACTAGATAACTGAGAGCACAAGGTTTAAGCCATTATTAAGCCTCTATAGATTTGATCTAGCTCAGATAGTTGAAGGAAAAGGGAGAGAAAGGAATTTCTGCTCTTTTTTTTTTTTTTCTTTTTTTTTGTTTTGTTCTATTTACTGTGTTTAAAACTGTTTAACATGTTTGACCCAGAAGTTTGATTGTTGTATTTCCCCCCACCACATCTGTGTTTTAGTTCCAGTCAGTCATAGCAGAAAAGAAGGTTGATCAACAACACGACTAGCCGTCGGAATTCCAAAAGGAGCTGACTACAGTTTACAGACTACAAACCATACTCTCCAGACTGCAAGTACCACATTGCACCCCACACACACTTTCCCCCTTTTTTTCTTGACCCTGCATGTCCCCGACACCCCAAACGCAGAGTCAAAGGCCCAAAGCACCAGAGGGCACCACCCCATCCCACGTTAAAAACCCCCAAGGTTATTTTTGTTCACCCCCAATGTTCTCCCCAGTTCATCCACACTGGAGTACATCTAAATGCACACAACTTGACACAACCAAAACAATAGTTGGGATAAGGTCCCGCAATCCGAAAAATCACCACGGGGCACCCCCTAACAACAAGCTCCCTCCGGCAAACACTTGCGCACGAAATTTTAAATCAACATATGGCTAAAGTACTAAAAATAACAACGCAGAATGTCAGAGGACTGAACTCTCCCATGAAAAGGAGACTATTGTTCAGAGACCTCAAAAACAGACAAAGTGACATACATATGATTCAAGAAACACACCTGAACAGAGCAGACACTATTAGGTTAAAAGACAAAAATTTTAACCAAATTTATCACTCACCTGCCACAGACAAAAAAGCGGGAGTAGCCATCCTGATTAGAACTAGCATCCCCTTTGCAGTAGAAAAAATAAAGAGGGACAAGACCGGGCGACTGCTAATTGTATCCGGTAAATTAGGCACGACAGAACTAACACTTGTAAGCCTATATGCCCCCAACACAGACCAAGAAAGCTATATTAATGAGGCCTTCGAGACGATAAGCCAATATAAGAAGGGTTACTTAATAGTTGGAGGGGATCTTAACACCGTTATAGACTGCAATAAAGACCAGGCGAAGCTCAAGGGCAAAGAGCAATACCGGAGACGGAATAGCTCAACCGCTCTAAAACAAAGCATAAGACTGGGTGGGCTGGTCGACGCATGGAGGCTAATGAACCCCATAACTAAAGGGTTTACCTTCTACTCACCCCCGCATAAACAATACACCCGCATTGATTATATACTTGTATCTAGTGAACTGACAGAGAGGATAATAAAGGCAGAAATAGACAATATAACATGGTCAGACCACGCCCCGGTTACACTAATCATAAGAGACATGCACCAAAGACCGACGGGCACACAATGGCGAATGAACGACCTACTGCTCAGGCTACCAGACACTAAAAAAGCTATAGGAAAGGCTATACGGGACTACTTCGCAATAAATGACAACGGGCAGATCAGCGACTGTACACTATGGGCGGCGCATAAAGCTACGCTCAGAGGCAAGATAATCAGTATTGCCTCCCATAGGAAAAAGGAGAAAAACAAAAAGATAAATAAGCTAAACAATAGTATTAGAGAAAATGAGAAGACCTACCAACAAACCCCAACGGACAAAGTTAGAGCAGCGATAGACAAGGATAGATTGGAACTTAAAAATATACTGATTGAAGATACTGAAAAAGCAATGAGATGGACAAACCAGATCTTTTATGAAAAAAGCAATAAGGCAGACAGGCAATTGGCGGCAAAACTCCGCAATAAAACAGCAAACCTCAATATATACAGCATAAAAACCAAACAAGACCGCCTAACACACAATCCGGTTGAAATCAATAAAGAGTTTGTCCAGTATTACAGTAACTTATACAACTTGACAAACCCCGATAAAGCCAACAAGAGGTTCGAAGCAAAGTTAGACGAATACATAAAAAACACAAAACTATCCAAACTAGACGAGTCAGAATCAGCCCAACTAGGAACCCCGATAACAGCAGAGGAGGTCTCAGCAGCCATTAAATCCCTCAAGAATTCCAAAGCCCCGGGCCCAGACGGGTTCACTAATTTCTATTATAAGAAATTCGAACACACGCTGAAGCCATATCTGATCCGCTGGTTCAATAAGATCCTAGACGGAGAAGCACCACCAAAAGAGTCCCTAAAGGCCTCTATCATTGTAATACCAAAGGAAGGAAAAGACCCGACGTTATGCTCCAGCTATAGGCCCATCTCTCTGATAAATACAGACATAAAACTATTCGCCAAAATTCTAGCAACCAGGTTGAACAGAGTATTAAATTCCTTGGTACACCCTGACCAAGTGGGATTCACCCCAGAACGGCAGGCCTCTGATAACATCAGGAGAGTAATCAACATTATCCACAACAGTAACAAAAACCAACGCCCTACCCTGATTCTAGGGTTAGACGCTGAGAAAGCTTTTGACCGGGTGGCCTGGCCCTTTATGTTCCGGGTATTCAGAGAGATGGGCCTACATGTAAACTTTATTAAAGGCATTAAGGCGCTATATTCCAACCCAATAGCCACAGTTCGCACCTCAGGATACACATCAGAACCATTCGCAGTCTCTAACGGTACCAGGCAAGGGTGCCCACTCTCCCCAATGCTATTCGCTTTGTGCATAGAGGTATTAGCCTCAAGAATACGAGAGAACCAAGGGATAGAGGGTGTCCCTATAGGAAACAACATATATAAAGTGTCGCTATTTGCGGATGACACTTTACTCTCTCTGACTAACCTGGATACCTCATTAAAAAACCTATTCGACACGCTAGACGAATTTGGCACACTCTCAAACTTTAAAGTGAATAACACAAAATCAGAAGCTATAGGCCTGCACATACCTCCAGAACTAGAAAGCGCACTAAAGAAAAAATTCCCAATAAAATGGATGTCAGACAAGATGAGATATCTAGGAATATATATTACGAGAACATATGATAATATGTACAGAGCAAACTACCCAAATCTTATTAAAAACCTGAAAAAAGACCTGGAATCTTGGTCAAGATACCAGATATCATGGACGGGTAAAATAATATCAGTGAAAATGAACCTATTACCTAGAATACTTTACCTATTCCAAGTGCTCCCCGTTACGGTTCCAGCCTATGTAATAAGAGATTTGGAAAAAGAGATAACCAAATTTATATGGAACGGCAGAAAACCTAGGATAAAGAAGAAACTGATGGCTCTCTCCCAGGCAAGAGGAGGCCTGGGCCAACCAGACTTAACAAAGTACTATGAAGCGGCTAGACTAAGTCCGCTAATCTATTGGTCCGCAGCCCCAGGGAAAAAGCCGTGGGTGGATATAGAGAGAGTGGAAGCAGAGACAAAGGAGTTAGCGTCTCATCTATGGGTAAAAAAGGGGAACAGACAAACAGCCTATAGAGCCCACCCAGTCTTACTGCACTCTCTAGACATCTGGGATAAAAACTGCAAACACAGGCAAATCTCCTCCATTCCCTCACCCCTAACACCCATTGGAGCCAATCCCGAATTTACACCAGCTCACAACTCAAATATCTTTAAGCAATGGGACGAGAAAGGGCTCTCTAGGTTAGGAGACATGCAACAGGGAGGGAAAGTTAAATCATTCATGGGAATAAGAGAGGAATATAACATCCCAACCACACAAATATTCCAATACATACAACTGGCCCACTATGTTTCCTCAATCCAACCAAACGACACTTGGAATAGGCCACTCACCAACTTTGAGAGCCTATACCAAAGAGGTCACTACAATAAAGGAACGATTGCCCAACTCTATCAGGTACTTTTAAAACAATATGACGACCAAACAAGCAAAAACATTCTAGACTGGGAACACGACATAGGAAACTCCCTAGAGGAAGAGGACTGGGCAGAAATCCACGAAAGGACAGCTAAAGCTTCCCGATGTTCCCTAATCAGAGAAACCAACCTGAAAGTCCTACACAGATGGTATTACACACCAGCCCGCCTCCATTCCTTTTTCCCGCTAACCTCCCCAATGTGCTGGCGTAACTGCGGCCAAATAGGCACATTTAAACATATATGGTGGACTTGCCCCAAAATCATCCTATTCTGGGGAAGAGTTAGACGCCTAATAGAAGAAACAACAGGGGTAGAGCTAACATGGGACATAGAAACAGTGCTCTTACTAAAACCGACAGACGGACTTGAGAGAAAAATAGACTTTTTGATAACGCAGATCCTCTCCGCAGCCAAAAATTTAATAGCAAGACATTGGAAAAAGAACGACCCACCCCCGATCAATGAGGTATTGCACAAAATAAACTACATAATGACGATGGAGAGACTTACAAGCCTAATACACGACAGACACAACTCCTTCCTGACGATATGGGACCCCTGGGAGACCTACATATGGAAGAACCCAATAGGAACCATAAAATAGTAAGGAAACCAGTAATAACTACTAAAGGTTAGGTAGACCTAGACCTAGCATAGGATGTGACAAGTATCATAGAATGTTTGCTTCCTGCATGAAGCCAGTGATGGATGCTACCCCACTGCCCTACCCCCCCCCCCCCACCCCATAACCCTTTTATTTTCTGTACCCCCCTCCCCCCCACTCCCTTCCCCCCTTTATATGTTATTATGCTTTCTGAAAAAATAAAAAATATATACGTTAAAAAAAAAAAAGGTATATATTTACAATAAAATTCTATTTTTACAATAAAAAGTGGTATCACGTGGATCCAGTCGTCCACTCATCAGCAATGATAATTCCAACGAGGGTCGGGCCCTGAGACTCCAGGATCCCGTGATATCAAAGTCCCAGAATGAAAAAGGAAAGACAGCAAGCAGTAAGCTCGCCGATGGTAAAAGCGGAGAGCGCCACTGAGGTCATTGCAGTGAGGTCATCACGCAGCTACGAAGTACTGTGACGACGGACACCTGGAAGCTGCCAACCACGTACTCCCACGAGGACGTCGAATCAAATCTGCACTCTCCGCTTTTACCATCTGCAAGCTTGACTGATTGCTGCCTTTTTGCCTTTTCCCTTTTTCATTCTGGGACTTTGATATCACACGGTCCTGGAGTCTCAGGGCCCAACGCTCATTGGAAGTATCATTACTGATGAGTGGATGACTGGATCCACGTGATCCCCCTTTTTATTGTAAGTAATGTATGTTCCATTTTTATATAGATTTTATTGAATCTTTACTCATTTTGTTTTTGTTGTTTCTCTTGCACCCTTTTTTTTTTTTTTTTGTCTGCTTGGAATTGCCCCGCTGATCACGGGAGAATAGGAGCAGCAAAGAGACAACTACATCTGTTTGAGGAGTTAAGGACTTTTGTTCTATCAATTCTCCGGGAGATAAATGGATAAATTCTATAGACCATTCTTTTTCCCATGGAATTAATCATACTTCATTTAAACCCAAATCCCTCTTCTATTCTTACTGGACAAATCAAAGGGAAGTTATATAGATACTGTTTATACACATTATCCGTGACTTAGAAGCACTTTGTACAGGTTCACACTCTATTAAGAATAATCTATCGTGGGAGAAAAAAAAAAGGCACAAGCGAATAAGGGCAGACGTATTGTACTTCAATACCAGGATGTATACATCTCTGAAGCCCTTAGATTGCTGTCTGGTGTTGAATTTTACTCCACACTCTCTACTTATCCGACTTCCATCTATCAAACTAACCTTTGCACCCTCCTCAAAGAGGCTCCAACTATCAAAAAAGTTAGCAAGGATCAATTTAAGTTCCTCTATCTCCCTAACCCTTGTATACCCATTTTGTATCATCTCCATAAGGTGCACAAGAGCCTTTAAAATCCACCAGGTAGGCCCATAATTTTGGCGGTGGAGTCGATGACATCAGACATGTCTAGGTATGTAGACCACTTTTAACAACCTTATGTGTTCCGTTTACGTTCTAACCTAACGGACACATATTATGTCATTGTCTCCATCTACACCATTGAATGTAAATCCACCTACAGATGGGCCACCTGTGATGTTCAGTCTCTATATACGTGCATAGAGCACATCAAGGGACTCAGAGCTGTTGACCAATTTTTGAAAAGTGATGATATGTTACCCCCTATACAACAACAAGTTCTACGTGCAATCATTAGCTTCATACTTAAAAACATTTTTTTTTCTTTTTAATTATGTTTTTTACCTCTAAACCTGTGGTACGGCCATGGGCACAAGGGTCGCCCAAAGCTATGCCAACCTCTATATGGGCTTATGGGAGGTTGAGAATATTTGGAATAACAAACATTTTAGGACGAGCCTAGTATACTATGGCCGCTATATCAACGACATTCTTATCATTTGAGATTGAGGTGAGGAGGAGGTGAGGTGCCCTCACTGAATTTGACAATAATGAACTGGGACTTAAATTCACATAGTCTATTGATCCCTGTGACATACTGTAGACTTTTTAGATGTTGTACTTTCAGTGGATAAGAACTTTACCATCCATTCAGAAGTCCACTTTAAGGACGTAGTACAAAAATTGTAGAGTAGTATGACGTTTCTGCCCTTTAGCTCGTATTGAGCTAAATATGATATTGGTCTGAAACTTGCAGCATGACACTCACACTGTGCTGAGCATAGTAGTGACTTAGCTATAGCTTTGCCTGGTTTAAAATACCTGCTACTTGTTTGGACAATGTAAGGTCCTGGGGCAGATCCGACTGATCGGTCCGTAGGGCAGGTACACCACACACTAAACTTAACCTGGGGAGATTTGCCACAGTACTGAATATTCTTTGTCTCTCGGATTTGGCGGCACGAGCTCGGGAAGTAAGAGCACAGAAACACAAGAGTCACTGCTTTCCAACTTCAGTTTATTCTAGCATACACAGAATATTTATACAGGAACAGAACAAAAGGGGGTTGGATTACAGATCTGTACATTTCTAAGGAAAAGACAGCCATAAACCTCAAGTTTCATTTCTGTTAAAGACCCTAAGTTTCATTTCTGCCAAAGAAAACTAGAGCATAAAACAGATCATATAAGACGGACAAAGCTAACATATGATTTTAACCCTTTCAAACCATCCTTTTGTTCTAAAAGAACAACTAACTGACCAAGCCCATCTATTCTTCTGCTCACCACTCAGGAGAGAAAAACCTCCAGGGGAGAAACCTCCAAGAGACCATGGGAGTGCAGAAACCTATCTCTTTTAGATATCTCGTTTGATAATCAGAGAGGAATATATGGTTGGTTTAAGAGAACCAGAAACATTGGCATCTCTCCCTATCAATATCCCATCTTGCCACAGTTGAAACAGGCCTTATTATTATAAATTCTCTCTCTCTTCCATATCCCCGTCCTCCGTCAAAATACATGGTCCCACTTGGAAATAGTTAAAATAAATAATGCAAACTTCTTTTTTTTAAAATTGCTTTATCTTATAAATTCATAAAATGGAGAACAGACAAAATGGAGGACAGACTAGTCATTTTTAACCTTTTCAGATTCCCTCCTTTTGCTCTCTAAAAGCAGTTGACAAAATTACTAGTCACACTGCTCTTCTATGACTAGCGCATTGTGGCGGCTAAGGGATTTATAAGAATTGGTGGGGGCTAATTTCTACTGGGAGCTACTGCACAAACATCCTGCTTGCACGCATCTTTCATACTGCATTTACTCAGAATGGCAAAACAGCAAAATGGCTGACTTATGATTCTTTCCTTGTGGTTGACACACGCCCCTGCGTGACCTTCCCACCTTCCTCACATCCAATCTTCCCAGCCCCCTCTTATCATTTAGAGACAGTCTATTTAAGGAACGGTTAACCATCATAACTTGATTCCTTTCTGGCCATTATATCGGCCGTGTTGATTTCTTCTTCGGTCTCTTTTTCTGGGAGACTGACGACATCTCCATCACCGAAAAGAGACATAGCGTCGGTGGGGGGTGCAACGCACTTCTGGACCAAAGTTCTGCTGTACATAACACATACATAGGGTGTAATGAGTAGGACAGACACATATACAAAAGCAATTGCTAGCTTTGCTCCCAGCGAACCAATCCAACCACCATGTCCCAACGGATCCCATCCCTCATCTCTACCTTTAAACGCTGGAACCCCTTTTCCCAAATAACATAACCTGGTTTAGTTGCAGGGTAATACTCGATCTGTCCTTCTATCACAGAGTCAATAACTTCCCTAGGGCAAACTCGAATTTCTACCCTCTTCGTAACCAATTTCTTATATATGGTTCTACAAGTGTCTTATAACATATTGTCCTTTTCCCAAGGGGTTAAATGTAACTCTCGTGTTCCTGGGGTGCAACCTATTGGGAATAGATAGTACATTGGGTTACATTGCACATAAAATGTGGGCTTTGTTTACCAGGATTCTATTATATAACAAAATAAAAATCCAAACAAAAAAAAATATTGCTAAACAAGCTATACCTGTTACTATCTTATCGTCCTCATGTTGACACCACTTATACAAACCTAATAAAATATACATTGTAATTAAAATAATAAAACCTGTAAAGAAAAAAAGGTTATTAAAAAGTTCAAAGTTCATATGTTGAGGCCCGGACTTTTGCCTGTGTCTTTCTCCTCTGTTGGTTATTGGCAGGGATTATTATGCCCCAAAAACAGTAATTTTGTAGCGGCTCTGTCTTTAGGCCTTTCCACCTTTGCTATGGTTTAACTTGAAGCGACTGTGGTTGGTGCTGGGATAAATTTCACATACGTAACGTGGATCCAGAAAGACACTTTGATGCCTGCATTTCATAGTAAATAGAATCTGGAATGGACAACACCACCTTGGATATTTTTACGTAGAAAATGCTTGACCATTACCCAGTTGTTGCTTCTTATTCTTCTTAGCTGATTGTAAGGCCTGCACCTGGATATGGAGAGATTTAAGCAATTTCGTTAATTTTACACAATAGGTGCTTATTAAAAATGATCTACCTATGAGAAAAAAAAATTCTGATAGATAAAACAGCAATAATACCCTCCTTTTGTTCACATCTTACTACATGTGAACAATATCACACAAAGGATAAACGCATTTAAAACATGACCTTAATGGCTTAAATATAGTTGCTTGATCTATAGCAAAACTAACCGTAAACCTTTTAGTATAAAATTTGCATTAAAAACCTCAAAACTCTACTGAATATAAATATAATCTGCTATAGTCTTCTGACAGAAACCTTTAAAACAGAAAATAACATCTGGTTTGCTGAGAGAACAACCTGTAACATAAAAATTATAGACACAGATTTAAAGGTGAGACACATTTGGAGAGAAAAAAATGGTTAAAAGTTATAAAATATTAAATATTTGATCAACTTTGCAGAAAAATAATTCCATATAGAACCTTACATTAGTCAGTTTAAAACTGTGTTTTTCCATCTCCGGGCATGCAGCAAGCTGAGATAGCTTTCTGGGCATCCTGCCAAAACCTTGGAACAGAACAGATAAAAAAATTATTAATTACTGGAGTTTAAAATACACTGCAATACAATTAGGGACTGCTTAAAATATGAAGCTCTTTACTCGGCCCGATACAGGGTAAATTTTTACTGGTATTCAAAAATTCAAACTGGATTTTTGTTAAACAGGAAATTATAGGCTCCACATGTACTTTAAACAGTTTATAGTTACTGGTTGCACACAAAAAGAAACAAAAATAATACAAACAAAAATCACTAAGACAAGGCAATGCAAAACCGTTTGAACCTGCCTGCAAACTATATTAATAAAAATATCCTTCTCTTTTCCCATATTATAATTAACCTTTTAAAACTAATTTGAAAATACTGAACTTCTAGTTAGCTTTGTGTCTGAAATGTGTTCTGCCCGTTATTTCTGTGTAACGTATTCACCTGATTCTGCACGTGGAAATTTAGGGGAAAGAATATAATTCTGGTTAAGGAAATAAATCGCCTGGCCAGTACGATAAATATCCTTATAATTCCAGTGACTGGACAGATTACAAAAAAATGGTAAAGACCAAATGATCTTCCCGAATTTGTCCTTTCTTTATCCTCCTTTCTCTCCACGGGCACCCAAACGCTCCTCTGCCTAGTGTTGATTAGTTTATGTTGTTGTGGGGGTATACACCTGTAAAATTAAACTTCAATGTGAGCAATTAATTATATTCTTAATTTAGAAACACTTGCAAGTTCCTGGATAGTAATTTTATATACCTACAGTAAACCGACATTCCTATTATTCAATGCACATAAGACTTTCACATGGATAGGATTCACTTAGATTATACAAACACACAGAGATCACTCAATAAATCAATCTTTTTACAATATTTATATCTGAAAATCTAATAAAATATTATGAGGGGAAAAGAAACCTATACCTGCTGTAATCTTGTTCTCTGCTCAGATTTGAAATACATAAGGCTCCCTGAACTTTTCAATCCAGACGTTTAATTTATTATTAATTCAACTCAATATACACTCATACTCAGTTAATCTGGCACAAATAATTTGGGTTGCATGCCCTAAAATTAGATTGGAAAAATTATATTTTCTGCCTTTATCTCTCCTAAGAGCTCTGCTGACTTTCTAATATTTACTAATAACATTTTAATAAAAAGAAAACCAACTCTGTAACTTGTCCTATAAAACAAAATCGTATTATTTTCATTTCTACACAAATTCTCTTTTACATAACCTCTTTGTCTATAATTTTCTCCTACTATTATTGCATAAATTATTGCATATTTTATGAATTATCAAACTTTCTTTTGTCTAATTTTATCACCCTAAAAATATATTTTACTTTTAAAACATTGTAATTTAGAAAAAAAAACTAAATAACATTCGACTCTTAGACTACAAAAACTTAAGCTAATAAAACTATACTTTTCTATTCTTGTTTTTTTAATTAATCTGAAACTTCTATAAAATACATTAATTACTTTAAACCCAACTGAATCCCACTCTGACACCATTTGTTAGGTCCTCGGGCGGATCCGACTGATTGGTCCATAGGGCAGGCACACCACACACTAAACTTAACCCATGGAGATTTGCCACAGCACTGAATATTCTTTGTCTCTCGGACTTGGCGGCACGAGCTCGGGAAGTAAGAGCACAGAAACACGAGTCACTGCTTTCCAACTTCAGTTTATTTTAGCATACTCAGAATATTTATACAGGAACAGAGCAAAAAGGGGTTGGATTACAGATCTGTACATTTCTAAGGAAAGACAAGTTTAGTTTCTGTTAGAAACTCTTAAGTTTTATTTTTGTCAGAGACACTAAGTTTCATTTCTATTAAAGACCCTAAGTTTCATTTCTGCAAAAGACCCTACGTTTCATTTCTGTAAAAGACACTAAGTTTCATTTCTGCCAAAGAAAACTAGAGCATAAAACAGATCATCTAAAACGTGCGGTCAGATTACAAGCAGAACCTCATGAGTGAGTGTGTAATCTTTAACATTTGTTGAGCATATTATTTGTTGTTAGTCCGGATTTTGGACTGTTCACTGTTCCCCGCAATCTGATACAAACACTGTGCTAGGCCAGTAGCTAGCTAACTAGTATAGTTTGCTTTTGCCCAATTTAAATCCCTTTAATTGCTTGGGCGCCGTGCCATGTCTTGGTCTTAACAAAACCTCATGGATGAGTATATATCATCTTGTGCTCCGTCCGTGTTAGATTGGA
This sequence comes from Ascaphus truei, assembly GCF_040206685.1. Lineage (NCBI taxonomy): Eukaryota > Metazoa > Chordata > Amphibia > Anura > Ascaphidae > Ascaphus > Ascaphus truei. The sequence goes on from NC_134484.1 coordinate 358,310,735, forward strand.
AAGTGGTCGCTTATTGAGTGTAGCCTGTTGTTTTATATCACTCCAAATTCTATTCCTTAAAAGTGAATATATGACAGCAAATAAATCTCCTGTATAGTTTTTAACAAGAAGATTAGGTCATTCGAACTACAGAGTGATGTATCGTGAATACTGTAAACCATATATGTATTCAGAGTGCGACTTGAACAGACGCTCTGATGTAATCAACACTGGCATTTTTATGCTCTCTCGGAAGCAGTGCTAACAGCAATGGTGTATGACAATCCTCTTGGGACGGTTAGAATAAGGGTAATAAGGGTAATGTAAATCTTTGAACCATATCAATTGTCAGAGTGCGACTTATACTCTGATTTGGATACCAGTGAATAGCTTGTGATTTAACATTTTAAAAAACATTGTTAGCATGAGCAAACAATGCCTGCTGACCAACTTGAGCTTGCTGGGATTGTGTGTTTATTAATTTTAATTTTCAACTGGTATCAGTTGTTTTGAAGTTAATAGCTCCTCCCTGGGTTTAAGCTTGCCCCACACCACTCTCTAAGTAGCAGGTTTTTTTCCTGCTGCTGTGTAGGATAGACCCACTCTGGTCATCTCCCTCCAGCAGAGGTAAATGAGAATTTTACCAGGTAGTGTTAGGACCTGCAAACTGGTTATGCCGTGACATGACTGCAGGCTTATAACCCTTTCGCCAAAGGGTTTAACTAAATGACCCTTAATCATGAAAATACTAGCATTGAAGTATTGTACTATGTATTGTTGTCACATTGGGTGTAGCATTGGGCATTTCTGTCTTTTGTTTTTTACGTTTTATAAAAACATTCTTGCACTATGTCAATTTTTGTTTCCCCGCAAATTATTGGAGAGAGCGTCTCATATATATTCCCTTTGTCTGCCTCTCCCAACTCCAATACATCCAAAATGCTGCTGCTGGACTCATCTACCTCACTCACGACTCCACATACTGCTTCACTATGCATATCCCGACACTGGCTTTCAATTGCATTTAGAGTTAAATTGAAAACACTAGTAATGACTTACAAAGAGCTCAATGACACCGCCAACCCTTACATATCAGCCCTCATGCACAAATACATTCTGTTCCTGACATCTGCCTTTCCTCCCACCTTATCACCTTCTCTTACTCCCGCCTGCAAGACTTCTCCCGTGCTGCTACCTCTCTCTCCATCAGACTCTCCCCCAGATTTAAGATGTTTAAAAACTCCAAGAAAACTCACATTTTCAAAGAAGCCTACTCGCATTACCTACAACTTCAGCTGTCAGACTGGGCCATACTGTAACAGAATGCACACAGAGCGCACCGGGGGTTAACAACCAAATAACAAAACTTGAAATAAATAAATAATGGAAAATAAAATGTGTATACAAAAGACTATAAACTAGATGTGCCAGTAAACTAACCAACACCTGCTGAGTAGATAAATGTAAATTTATTGATCAATAAAACACAGTAGTTAAAAACTAGGGTCCACCAAGGACCAGAAACCCACACAAAGCAAGCGGTACCTGGACCGCAATTACGCTCCTAAAATAGCCAGGCACTACACTGGCATGACAGTACAAATAAAGGGGGGACCTACCTAACTGGACAGCTCAAGCGCTGACAGTTTATCTGTATTTTGTGGGCCATACTGTAACCTGAGCCACACCTTATCCTACACTAAGTAGCCACCTTACCTTCTTGTTTCAAGAATGTCCCTCATTCCTTCTAGATTGCAATCTCTCCCTCTCTCAAAGTACCCTCATTTCCTCTTTTTTATCTGTTTGTTCATGTTTGTTCTCACCTTTATGTAACTGTTCATTTTTTGTAATATACATAACTCTGTACCCCATTGTATCATGCAGTATCGCTATCTCTATACTATTAGCGGGCTCCAGACTTTCGTTTATTCTGCCTTTATAAATTGGATATCCCATCTGCGAGAAAATCTGCAGTTTACTAAGTCTAATTGCAACACCCACTTGATTTACACATACACTTTGTGAGGGCATCCATTACCTCATCATTAGCATACACTATATCATACAATATTGACCTATTTGTGTTGTTTCTTTCATCCCATATGTGGTTGCTGGGAGTTGCACTCCAACTCTTGTCCATAGTTTCCTGAAAGACCATATGGAAGTTCTCTTTGATTAAGCAGCTCCTCAGAAACTAAAGGGGCTGTATTACGTATTTGCTTTTCACTAATACGTAATTACGTTTTTTTCTGATTTGCACCATCACTTATTATTTATTCAAAAGATTGATGTGCGTTGATTTTATATTTTGTTTCTAGTCTACAACTGTATGCTTACTGAATACTCAGTCCAAAATGCTTCTCTGTGTTTGTACAGTATACTGTAATGCATGCTTTTTCCAAGCTCAATTTTATTATGTCTGAAATGGTAATATTTAAACCTGCTAAATGTCAGATTCTTAGGTGCAATTGAATTTCAGAAAAATTTTATTGACACACAATGACCAAACCACTTGATAAATAGAAAAGGGACAGCCATTGTACTGTGCCAAAGACTTCATATTGGTTAGACTATACGTGGCATTTTATGTTTCTTTTTGTACACCGTTTTCAATGGAGCAACAAAGCAAGTATGCACTGCTAATACTGGTATATAAACACACTTGAGTTTAAATGGAAAGTACTAGTGATTAATTTAAAAAAAATACCATTTGCATCATTCTCAGGTTTTGAACTTGTACTTCTTTTTTTTTAAATACTCTTCCATGTATTTTGTCCTTTGATGTGCCACCAAATTGCCTTTATGAATTGGTGTCATGAAATTGAAATTTAGTTCTGATTTTAAAAGTCTCAATTTCTCATCAAAATGAATTACAGCTGTGCACCAGAATTAACTAGGATTGCCGTTATAAAACAAGGATTGTATATTCTATGACAACATGGAGCCAGGTTGGCAATACTGGACTGCCAAGAAAGGTGATCACTCCTGGTGCAGGCACCCACATGGGAAGACAAAGGCAAGAGATAAGTAAAAACTAAAAAAGCAGAAAGGAAGAAAAATCACTGAGCATAAATAGCACTGAATTCATGTTCTCACTAAAACAGGTTACGAGTTTTGTAAGAGCTAAGATTTGTGTCTATTCTGTACAGGCACTGTTACCAAATATGTTTATAGCAATACATCTGTGTACTTTAACAAAATGAAAGAGTTGAATATACTGTAAGTTGCATAATATGTTACTAAATAGTCCTCTTTGAAATAGAATGCACACCAGACTTGTACACAAAATTAAATAACACATATTCTAAAATGTAAAAGTTTCAGTGTAGTTATTACAGTATTTAAAACCAGAGACAGAACATGAAACACAGACAGAGCTCAGTGCTACATCCTGACACAAATTCACAGTACAGTGCCTAAATATATATATAAGTATCTTTTGAATAAAATGATCTTTTAGTTTAACTATTTTGCCATGCTCAGTAGCACTCGTCTTTGACACTTATACGTATATATATATATATATATATATATATATATATATATATATATATATATATATATATATATATATATATATATATATATATATACAGTGTTCAACAAACCTATATATTTGCTCGCCCCGGGCGAGTGGATTTAACCCCCGGGCGAGTAAATATTGGCCCAAGCAGCACACGTTTGGTACTAGGTGGCGAGTAGATTTTTTTGTGTGGCGAGTAGATTTTTTGGTGATTTGTCAACCACTGTATATATATATATATATATAGACAGAAAAAGAGAGAGAGCGCACGCCCCATAGCATAATACTGCATAAAATTTATTAAAACAGAGGAAGGGGGTGGGGGGTGGGGGGGGTAGGAATCGCACTCACAAGATGCAAATAGTTAAAAGGCAGTTTGTGAATATATCACCACCATCCGGTTCTGGATACTGGAACACGTCTCCGTGGACTCCTTCAGGGCTGCCAGACACGATCACCAGGAACCAGATGTATAAGGCTCCATTCGCTGTCTGTGTGTAGTCCAAAATCCAGCTCTCACTTCCAATGGCCGCCGATTGTATTCCCGCGCTTGGTGTAGGCTTCTGCACGTGCGCGGCGTCGTCGTGATGACGTAATCGCGCTCTCAGTACCCTAACGCGTTTCGTCACCTGACCGGTAACTTTCTCAAAGGGCAGCCCTTTGAGAAAGTTACCGGTCAGGTGACGAAACGCGTTAGGGTACTGAGAGCGCGATTACGTCATCACGACGACGCCGCGCACGCGCAGAAGCCTACACCAAGCGCGGGAATACAATCGGCGGCCATTGGAAGTGAGAGCTGGATTTTGGACTACACACAGACAGCGAACGGAGCCTTATACATCTGGTTCCTGGTGATCGTGTCTGGCAGCCCTGAAGGAGTCCACGGAGATGTGTTCCAGTATCCAGAACCGGATGGTGGTGATATATTCACAAACTGCCTTTTAACTATTTGCATCTTGTGAGTGCGATTCCTACCCCCCCCCCACCCCCCACCCCCTTCCTCTGTTTTAATAAATTTTATGCAGTATTATGCTATGGGGCGTGCGCTCTCTCTCTTTTTCTGTCTATAGATATCTGTGGAGTTGGTTTACCCCGTGTGAGAGCAGCCCAAAGACCCCTTTCATCAATATTGGAAACCTCCTCATTATGGACTAATTATTGAAGGACTGGTTGGAATTTTATTGATTTTTCTATTTTTTTCTTTTAGCACGTTTATGCACTGTTATGATAAATTTTATTGGTTGTGTTATAACAGAATTTATAAAGGTCACACTAGTTTAAGAGATATACACAATTTTAATATATTTGTCACTTTACATAATTCTTTATTCAATAATTATAGTTTCATTTAATCATTTTATCACAGTAATATTATTTTTTGGCGCCACACTTTTTTGTTTAATATATATATATATATAGTGGTTATTTTGGGTGTCAATATGAGCTTGTAGGGGTTCTGTGTGTTTTGCAATTCTGTTCAGCTGTTCCTAGCTGATTTGGAGGGTGGCTCCTCCTTCCCAAGTTTGAAGCTCACCCCCTACCACTTTTAAATGGTTAAAAGCCCACTCCATCTCCCCTTCCACACTCATGGGAACTTGCAGGCAGTTTGATTGCGACAAATCTAATACAGAGTGTTTTTCCTGGTATTATACAGGTTAATAAGAGCTTCAATCAAACTTAGAACTATGCAACTAATTTTGACAGATTTATTATAAATTATTCTTCCTGGTAATGTACAGGTTATTAAGAATTTATATTAGTGTAAGGACCCTTGAGACGTGGTCTGCCTTTGAGGGGCTCAAGGGCTTTTAACACTTTGGCCAAAGATTTAAACTAAAAGACCATTTTATTCAAAAGATACTTATATATATATTTAGGCACTGTACTGTGTATTTGTGTCATAGGATGTAGCACTGAGCTCTGTCTGTGTTTCATGTTCTGTCTCTGGTTTTAAATATATATTGCCATGCTCAGTAACACTCCTCTTTGATACTTATACGCATATATATATATATATATATATATAGAGTGGTTATTTTGGGTGTCAATATGAGCTTGTAGGGGTTCTGTGTGTTTTGCAATTCTGTTCAGCTGTTCCTAGCTGATTTGGAGGGTGGCTCCTCCTTTCCCAAGTTTGAAGCTCACCCCCTCCCACTTTTAAATGGTTAAAAGCTCACTCCGTCTCACCTTCCCCACTCATGGGAACTTGCAGGCAGTTTGATTGTGACAAATCTAATACAGAGTGCTTTTCCTGGTATTATACAGGCTAATAAGAGCTTCAATCAGACTTAGAACTATGCAACTAATTTTGACAGATTTATTATAAATCATTCTTCCTGGTAATGTACAGGTTATTATATAGTAGTGTTAGGACCTTTGAGACATGGTCTGCCTTGGAGGGGCTCAAGGGCTTACAACACTTTGGCCAAAGAGTTAAACTAAAAGACCATTTTATTCAAAAGATACTTTTATGTATATATTTAGGCACTGTACTGTGTATTTGTGTCATAGAATGTAGCACTGAGCTCTGTCTGTGTTTCATGTTCTGTCTCTGGTTTTAAATATATATATATTGCCATGCTCAGTAGCACTCCTCTGTGACACTTATGCGCATATATATATATATATATATAGTGGTTATTTTGGGGGTTCAATAGGAGCTTGTAGGGGTTCTGTGTATCAGTTATTACAGTATCATGAAGACTTACAAGTATAACATATACATTTCCATTTTATAAGTGTGCCAAATACTAAAACACCTGCCCATACCATAGCTCCACCCCCGTGGGGCACTGTGATATCACCACACTACACTCACGCAGAGGGATATCCCACTGACCAGTGTAGATTAAAAGAAAAGTGGGCACATAACAAAATATAGCCTATATTCGATCCACTATATAATACACTGTGATACCCAGTTGCTATCACATTGCAACATAATAGCAGCCCCTGAACCAGTCCACCCAATGAGAACCTATGGGATATTGAAGAACCACTGCTGTCTTATCTGTAGTAATAGCTGAATAGAAATATAGAAACACCCATAAATATTTCATGATGACAGATCAAAGAAAGTTCATAACAGTCAGTTATAACTCCTTGCACATCAAGGAGTGAGGAAGTGACAAAACGAAACGCGTAGGGTCAGAGGTTGTGGCGACTTTGGAGATACGCATGCGCTGCCTTTCAGGTGTGGGAAAATATCCAGCTTTAAAGCTAACAACTGCCAACAACTGCCCCTCCACACAGAAGTGTACAGTCAGTGGGATATGCTGCCGACCCCCCCCCCCCCCTGGTGAAGGAGGAAAGAGCAGGAGCAGGGGCTGTTTTGCTATTGCTATTGCCGGACTACCACTCTTATTATAATTGCTGTGCTGTAAGTAGGATTCTGGTTTTACCATCAGATCGCCTTCTCCTTTTTCTGGGGATACCTTGATCCTGATGCCCTTTATACCTTTCCTGTTTGTGCTGAAGCAGGGAACCCTGGAGGTGAGTCGTAAGAACGCCGGAGCACTGTGCCGGAGCACTGTGTTTTAATGTGCCCAAGAATCTTACTTGATTCCCGGGTACATCTTTGGGGTATCCCATAACTTGGGAACCCTGCTACATAGCCATAATCTGACAGAAGTGTATCCGCCAAACCCACTCTCAAACTCGCTGCCTAGCAAGCTCCTCTGGCTAGCACTCCTGGAAAGGCAAAGAATACTCTATTGTCGCATAATTTATACACAGTCACAGTGATGCACATACGACAGTCCAGTCCAAGAGCTGACACTCTAGGACCTTCAAACATGGATCAGGGGTAACCAAGTGGGCTTAACCTCTATTATTGAGCCTGGTTACCCCCTCACTGTAACAGATAACCCGTTCCCAGGAACACCCAGTGAAGAATAATTATACACACGTTGATATAACTGATCATTACTGGTAACCTATAGCTGATAACACAAACCATACAGGCCTCACATGGCCGTAACCCCCACAGTGCCCCACTGTCCAACCACCACCTTATCCGCACCCTGGTGAGGTTTCCCCAAAGTACTGAGGTGCCCATGGCACCTAACCACCGGGTGTCCATAGATCCGAGCCCACCCCAAAGTGTGTGGAGTAGCACTACCCACAGAAGGTGTGTGTGGCCGTTGGTGCACTTGTAGAGGGTGATGCCTGCCGGGCGCTCCAGCACCTGGGTACCGCCGACTGATGAAAGGATCCATCTGATCCAATGAAAACGTCCCTCTCTGCGTTGGGTGAACTCCCGTTGGAGTGTCTCACCTTAAAGAGTCTCTCATTGCGGTTTGTTTGTTCTCCTTCCTGCCTTGATCACCAGTTCTCGCAATGTCTATGCAGTGGGTAAGCGTTGCACAATCCTGGGCCCATTAAACCTGACAGTCTTCATCTTTTTCTATTATGTACTGCAAGTGGTGTACAAGTATATGGTTTGTTTTGGTACCCATGTTACTTTTTAACCTTTTTAAATATGGATAATGTTTAAGCATCCTAATGCGATTGGCTAATTGCTATGACATAACAGTGAATTGTACCTCTGTGGTTGGTGCAGACAGAGGTATTACACAGAACTATTAGCACCTTTGCACAAAAGCAGGGATGTATTTCAGTCCTCACTGAGTTTTTATCCTAATCTAAGCAAATTAGTATTTTTACCCTTTATGTTATTTTCTTCATAATGCAAAAAAAAAGAATAACGACTTTAGCAACAAAATTGTTATGTGAAAAGAAGGAAAAACAATCAGACAGATTAAATAGTGGTTTCTCCAATGTGGTATGAAGGTGTCTCTGTATGCTGTTACCATGTGAATGGTAGAAGAAGAGTAAAAATGTCACTCGTCCAATCTTTAAAGAGTAAGTACTGTTACCAAAAGCAGGGTTTTTTTAACATCAGTGGGGTTTTTTACAGGCTGTTTCCTTTGTGCGTTTAAGCTAATATTTAGCTGTTTTTGCAGGTTTGTCAAGAATCTCCAGGATGAACTAGATTGAGGTAATGATGAGCATTGTGCCAGGGAGATTAGAGCAATTCTCCAAAGTCAACATGGTTTAAAAATCTCAGAGAACAGCATACTGTACGAGAAATAAGAAGACATCTGGGATGGAGTTTTGGTCCCACCAGATAAAATAATATACTGTATTGATGTTAATGCTTAGAGACTGCAATGCAGTCCAAACTCAGTCTTGTAATGATCTGTCAGCAGATGCACAGGTTATTCACTCAACAAGTTTATAAAGGGGGTGTGAGGGTATTGCTGCTTTTAAATACATACACAATACAGAAGTTCATGTTCAGATTACAGTATTCTAGTTAGGTGGAGAAAGATGGCTCTTTAGTAATTAACAAACAGTTTAAAAAAATAAAATAACTTTTAGCAGGTGGAGGGGGGACTGACTACATTTTTTTTTAGCTGAGGTGGGGGAGGGTTCCACTGCATAGTTTCATTGTGTTAGGTTTAAACATCACTGTATTGTGTTATACAGACGGCACAGGGAAAGAGACGTTTGCACCTGTAACTGTGGAAAAATTAGACCATAATCTCTGAGTTCCTCACGTAGGCGGCAGGATTTCTGCCCACAGCTGTGCTTCGTAACACTTTTGTCAGGAACACTGTGAAAATTCTGTGCAGAAGATGAGATCAGTTGGGGGAACGTTTGGCATTCCCCCCATTAAAGAGATTTGTTTGTTAGTTTGGAAGTTGCTTACATTAATATTTTCAGTTAAAATGTAGTATGTAAACAAAATTATACGCTAATTGAGATTCCTATAAATATTTTATGCGGCATGGGTATTTTGTACATTACATTTTTAATAAAAAGAATTTTCTCTGTTTTAAGAGTTCATCCCATGTTCATGGATATTAATAAGCCATTGAGCCATTTCACGAGGTGGGCCTGGACAAATTGTTGTTTTTAATGGTTTTGTACACTATTTTTTACTGTCTTAACACTCATTATTCACTGTGGTGCTATATCATCGTTATATTATTTAGTACAATATTTGTGTTGTTAAAGGAATACAGGTATACCCCGCATAAATGTACGTAATGGGACCGGAGCATGTACTGTATGTAAAGCGAAAATGTACTTAAAGTGAAGCACTAGCTTTTTTCCACTTTATGATGCATGTACTGTACTGCAATCATCATATATGTGCATAACTGATGTAAATAACGCATTTGTAACCCAAAGAAATACATTAGGCTTTATTGAAAGGAAATCTTTAATGTCAGCTGATTTTTCTTACTAGTGCTGGCAGATGCGAAATGGGTGAACGGAAAGTTATGTAAAAATTATGTATGAAGGATGAAGGAGAGGGCATATCTTCTACTGTACAGTAAATGGGATGCCAGAAGTTCAGCAACATCTTCTGCCTCCACTTCCAGCTCTAACTGCCTTGCTATCTCTACAATATTTTCTGTAACAGTATCTTCAGAATCAGAATCTTCAAAGCCTTCGAAATCATTAACTAAGTGTGGGCATATTTTTTTCCAGGCCCCTTTCATTGTTGTTTCCTTTATGTCTTTCAAAGCATCTCGTACCGTTTTGATGCAATCCAAGATATTGTAGCTTTTTCAGAATTTCTTTAGGACTGCTTGCCCTGTTCCCTCTTCACTGTCTATTGCAGCAATACACTTACTGATTTTTTGGAATCTTTTTAAGTAGTTCAACTTGAAGGTGGCTGTGACACATTGATTCATGGGCTGCAGTAGTGAGGTGGTATTCGGTGGTAGGAATTCCACTCGAATGTTAGGGTTCAGCTCATTTAACGATCGAGGGTGGCCAGGAGCATTGTCTACAAGGAGCAAAATTCTTGTCCCTGCAACAGGCTTTCACCTCACGTACAAAGCAGGTGTCAAACCAGTCTTTGAAAAGGGCTGCAGTTACCCATGCTTTTCTATTAGACCTCCAAATGCACTGAAAGTTTAGTTTTAACATAGTTCTTTAAAATCTAGGGTTTTACCAACTATAAATTAGCATAGGCTTGAGCTTTAAGGTACCAGAAGCATTGTCACCTAACAGAAGGGTTATTCTATCTATAGCTACCTTGTAGCAAGGCATTGTTTTCTCCTCTCTTGCGATGAAGGTGCTTGCAGGCATCTTTTTCCAGAACAGACCAGTCTCATCCACATTAAAAATGTGATCCTTTAGGTACCCGTTGTCATCATTTATTTTGGCATGGTTGCGTGGATAGCTTTCTGCAGCCTCAGTATCTGCAGCCGCTGCCTCTCCATGCACTTTGATGTTATGTATGTTAGACCTCTTCTTGAACCTATCAAACCATACACGGTTTGCAACAAATTCTGCATCCTTTTCTGCCACACCTTTGTTAGCCTTTAGGTCATTGAATAGGCTTAAGGCATTACTTTGAATAATTGCCTGGTTTATAGGAACTTTGCGTGTAGTCTGATTTTCTATCTAAATTATTAAGAGTCTCTCAATGTCTGCAACAACACTATCCCTTTTTCTAATTGTTGTTGTGTTAATTGGCGTAGCACTCTTAATTTCTGCAATAATTTTGTCTTTACTCTTCATGACAGTATTAAATGTTGTACGAGGGAAGCTTAGCCTTTGGCCGATCTCAACTTAAGAAACACCTTCATCATACATTTTAATCATTTTAAGATTCATACTGTATCTAAAGTAATCAATTTATGACTTTTCTTTTTATCTGCCATTACGTATAATAAAATATACGGCACAGAAAAAAAAACTGATTACCACTTGGCAAGCTTGCAGCCCAGGTAAAATTATGAGGTGTTGTAAATCCTGATTGTGCTTACCAAAATAGAAGAAAGGGCATGAAGGTGAGGTGTATTTATTTGACTATGACTTTGATATATTTTTGTGACTTTGATTTGTGACTTTGGTGAAAACAATACAGTACAATACTGTTCTTCCTTACTCAGGTCCTTGATCAGCTTGGCTTACAGTAATGAAATTCACTGCCTCTGTGTGCTGTACATGTAGTTTCCCTGCTTGAGCAGAGCTCCAGTACAGGTAAGGATCCAGTGCTAGTGGGATGGATGTGAGTGGTGTTTCTGTACTCTTTGGGTGACGCGTTCCGCTGGTTCCTCCCTCCCGCTCCCCTCCCCTGCCTCTGGGTGTAGATCGAGGTACCGCGCATGCACAGTTGTTACTGCATGCTGCTTAGGTTTGGCCTCTATGAGGCACCGTACGCTGGTGTTTAACACACATTATTGTGATGCCTGCCCGGCCGTAGTCATGGCGCTGTCGGGACCTTGTCATCACATGCAGGTACAGGTACTGGTGCACGTCACTCTGTGGCGCCTGGGGCTTTGTATGATCACTTTGTTGTATGATTGGTCATCTTCCAATTACAGGTGGGTGTTTCTGATGAGCTAGTGCTATTGGTCAGTGTTTTATTGTTATCAGCTGATTTTATGTAATAGGTGTCTGGTGATTGGTGTATTCTATTTGTTGCACTGGCTATTGGAGTATATAAGGATACTCATGGGCACTTCACCACTGCATGACATTGAGGAAGGTCTGTTACGGTGACCGAAACGTTGGCTACAGTGCCCTCTCTGTTATCAATACAGTTTTTTGCTTGGATTTGAACCATCAGTGTGCTATCTCTCTTTTATCGGATATCCCTCTGGTAATTATCTCTTCATTATTCAAATGAGATGAGCATCTGTATTTTGCCTGAGTTTCTGTGTGCCAACTATTTTTTTCTCTTCTGACCTGATGACATCTCATACTGATAAATATCTGCCTTGTACACCCACAGCATCAGTATTACTGCTCTGACTACACCCTGGCTGCACCTTCCCATTTTCACAGTTCCTGGATGCTTACAGATTGTCTCCCATGAATGTTTTTATATATTTGAAGTGAGTGCATGTCCTGGCGGCCTCTCTTGAATTTGAATAAATTTGTGTCTTTTACAAACAGTATTATGCGCTCCTTTTTCTCTTGTGTACATATATATTTATATATATATAGTGACAGTGTTTCCCCCACCCGGTGGGAGATGTGGCCATTACGGATCGTGTGGTGCATGATACCTGCTGGTAACAGGAGGGCTGAGTCGTCCGCCGGTGGTAGTGGTGACCCAGGGCTAGGCTTCTGCGGTTCATACCCTACATATTTCTTTAGCAGTGCAGCGCCTCCATCTGCCGTAGGCTCCAGGAACTGAAGGTGATCTCCTACGGTAGAACTATTACTTCTCCACCCAGTAAGGCCACGCACCAGGCAGGAGGTATAACAACAGGAACAGTTTATTATCTCTTCTGTACAGCACAGTAACAAACAGGCTTCTGCCCGATGCAGTAACTCTCATCTACCACTGAAGGATGGTCCCTGGACCGTCAATACAGGCCAAGGGCACCCGCCGCTGTTCTAGATCTTCCCTGCCTCCCTAGCAGAGGCAGAGGTGTGGTTCACACTCACTCTTTCCCGGAAGGAAGAGGACTGGAGAAAGCCCAATAATCTGCCTTCCCACTGTGTGACCTGCCATCCTCAAGATGGGAAAGGCACTCCCGAATTTGGGGCAGTACTTCCCTTAAGTACTGCCAGGAGGAAGGCATCAAGTATGTCCCATGATTGGTTATGCCCAGGTCTGATGTCACCATCTCCCACCATCACTCAAGTGCAGCTCCTTGGAGGGGGAAAAACCCCATATCAACTACTGGCAAGGCCTGCTTGTACCAGGGCTTACTGCCAGGAGGGAAGCAAGCTAGTAGCCACAGATGGCATGGCTACATAAGTATCAATTGGAGTGCTACTGGGCATGGCCTAATGTATACAACAAGAAACAAAGAAGCCCAAAGCTACATCCAGTATGACAAAAATATACAGTGAAATAAATATATATCTCTTGATAAAAGTGTCCTTTAGTTAAACCCTTTGGCCAAAGCATTTGAAGCCTGCAAGCTACTTCAAGGCATGATCAAATATTGCAGGTCCTAACACTAACTGATTACAATGCTTAAAATTAAAATTAAATTACAATTCTTATTTACCTCTATAGTTAGAGGAAGAATGATCGCATTGGATCCATCACAACCAGCTGCATGAAAGAACTGCTTAATTGGAAAGTGAGGAGGGGCGAGCTTAAACCCTGGCAGGGAGGAGCCACTAACCTCCAAAACAGCTGAGAACAAACTAGCATATAATAGAAAATATCATAAAATTAAATGTAACAGTGTTGTCCCAACAACTTATCTTTCTTATTTATCTTTAATAGGCAACTGTTCTTTGGTATATTATAGAGTTAATCATAGTAGGCACTTAATGGTTGTTAATTCAGTGTCTGATCTACCCAAAACATTCACAATGACCATGATTCTCAGCTAGGCTAACATCCATATCCCTTGTTTTACTATACACCGCTAAATATTTTCTAGCAGAGTGTCATTTCTTCTGCAACTATAAAAGCAGTAAAAAGCAACAGCCCTTGTATTAAATCAGACTTTAATAGGTTAAAGAGGTTTGAGGGCATTTGTTTATGCACAGCTCTCTTAAGGTCCCTCCACAGCATTTCAATCGGGTTGAGGTCTGTACTTTGACTGGGCCATTGCAACACCTTGATTCTTTTCCTTTTCAGCCATTCTGTTGTAAATTTGCTGGTGTGCTTGGGATCATTGTCTTGTTGCATGACCCAATTTCGGGCAAGCTTTAGCTGTCGGACAGATGGCCTCACATTTGACTCTAGAAAACTTTGGTATATAGAGGAGTTCATGGTCGACTCAATGACTGCAAGGTTCCCAGGTCCTGTGGCTGCAACAAGCCCAAATCATCACCCCTCCACTACCGTGCTTGTAAGTTGGTATGAGGTGTTTGTGCTGATATGCTGTGTTTGGTTTTCGCTAAACGTGGCGCTGTGCATTATGGCCAAACATCTCCACATTGGTCTCGTCTGTCCAAAGGACATTGTTCCAGAAGTCTTGTGGTTTGTTCAGATGCAACTTTGCAAACCTAAGCCGTGCTGCCATGTTCTTTTTAGAGAGAAGAGGCTTTCTCCTGGCAACTCTTCCAAACAAACCATACTTGTTCAGTCTTTTTCTAATTGTACTATCATGAACTTTAACATTTAACATGCTAACTGAGGCCTGTAAATTATGAAATGTAACTCTTGGGGTTTCTGCAATTTCTCTGAGCATTGCACGGTCTGACCTTGGGGTGAATTTGCTGGGACGTCCACTCCTGGGAAAATTGGCAACTGTCTTGAAAGTTTTCCACTTTTGAATAATATTTCTCACTGTAGGATGGTGGACTTTCAATTGTTTGGAAATGGCCTTATAACCCTTCAGAGACTGATGGGCAGCAACAATTGCTTCTCTAAGATCATTGCTGATGTCTTTCCTCCTTGGCATTGTGTTAACACATACCTGAATGCTCCACACCAGCAAACTGCTAAAACTTCGGCTTTTATAGAGGTGGTCACACTTGCTGATGATCAATTAATCAAGGGCATTTGATTAGCAGCACCTGTCTGCTACTTAGCATCTTAATTGTTATGGAAGCAGTAAGGGTGTACTTAGTTTTTCCCACATGGCTTCTCCATTTTGGCTTTATTTTTGTTAAATAAATCATGACACGGTGTAATATGTCATGTGTTGGTGTTCATCTGAGGTTGTATTTACCAAATTTTTACACCTGCTAAGGAACAGATGATTGTTATTATGATATGTAAAACCATGCATTGAGTGGCATTTTCAATCCTGCTCATTCTAGCAACTATGAAGTTTATAAGTACTAACAGTAAACTGTGCTTCAATATACTATACCTTGTTTAACTGCTTCCGTGTTCAAACTTCTTCTGGTTCTAACTGCACACTTTAAATAACCAGCACATCAAATCAACCACACAGATCAGAGTACGCAAGCTCCCACTATTATTGCACTTGTGTGTGTACTTCAAAATGAAGTTCTGCATTTAACTAATGTACATTTGTTGTTTAAGGTGAGACAGGAGTTGTGCAATTCACATTTAGAAAGGTTTCCTTGGATGGGTGCCCATTCCTACATTTATGATGTCTCACAGACCCAAGCTTGAACAGTGTGTCTGGCTGGACCATTTTTTTTTGGGGGGGGGGCGGGGGGTCAGATACTGTTCAGACAGCATGTGGGCGATCTAGGTGTGTGGTTGAAATTACTGTTCAAGGTGCCATCAATTTTGAAAGATGATTGGGCGATTAATGGGCATTGTTCTTGTAAAAAGTACATTTTAATAAGAGATTTACTGTGTGCTGGCAGATATACATGAAAAACTAAAATTGGGCATTTTTTTACATTGCATAACGTGTTAGAGGAGAGGAGAGAGAGACCACCAGGAAGTGGATGTGGCCTGATTTGAAGGAATCTAGGGGGAGGGATCTACTACAGGTATATGCACTTATTTTGGTGCAAAATGAAGGGTATGCACAAAGTGTGACGGTGCTCGTCTCAAATCAGGAAGCGGACCCGCAGGGCTGATGTAAGGATGCAAACAAACCGACCACAACCCAGGGACAGAGTCCTTTAATAGTATCCATAGTCGGTATGGAAGCAGGGGTCACGGCTGGCAGCAGAGGTGCAAAGTCGAGGAGGCAAGTGGAGATCAGGGCAGGCGGAAGGCAGCGAGGTCGGGGTCACGGTCCGGGGTCGGCAACAGGAATTCAAAACAGGCAAGAGGGTAAGGCGTAACTGCAAAGACCGACAGGAGCAGCAAACACACAGAACTTTGCTTGGCGACTCCCTATGGTAACTGCAGCCTTATAAAGCAGGCTGACAGTACCCAAAATGGCCACAGAGAGCAGAAAGGGCAGGAGAGATAGAAAACCCGGACCACAGTGAAAACCCGGCACGGATCGAGCAGAATCCTTACACAAAAGGTAGCTACAGTATAACAAAACGGGGACAACAATATTCACTGTGCCATCTGCTAGAGTGCAAGACACATACTGAAATGAAATACTTTATTTTAAAATAAATAAAACTCTATAAACTACAAGAAGTGATTCAACTGGCTTCCCACAGCACACAAAGTGTTGTTAGGTTGACAAGTCTAGGGTACATTATGAGAAATGGGGTATGTTGTCGTAGCCAACAGGATCAGAAGTTGAACCAACACAACCTCTGTTTTTCAAGACAACAGCTCTAGCAGTGTTAGCAAACCAGTTGTCACAGACTTCATTTTGAGCTCTACTTCTAATTGAGTGCTCATACTTGTACAAAGCACTTAACCACTTCAGGGATAGTGAAGCATATCTAATAAGCAGTCTTCTGCCATGAGACACCTTCTGGAGTGGGAAGACACCTTACCGTCAATTTATTTGAATAGACAAATGTATTCCAGCCAGAAGGTCCCTTATTGCAGAGCATTGCTTAGTAAATATGGCCCACTGTCATAAGATTATAAGTACAACTCAAACTCACTTTATTATAATTCTTTCTTTTTGCATCTGTTTAATTTGCTGTGGTGTTTCACCTTGTTTTTACTTGTGTGTGTCAGAAAACATGTGTTTTATTTAATCTCTTTTAGAATATGAAGAGAGAGAAAAGGCAATCCATTAGAGGAGATATACTCCATGTGGGTAAAGTACCCATTAGAGATTTAAATTGACCTGGACAAAGTACAGTAAGACTTAACTTTCTCTCTTTCTCATTCAAAATTGTGAATTGCCCTTTTTGAGACTGATCTGTGGACCAAAGGAAGAGACGGATCAAAATCCGCAAAAATAATGTTGCCCATCTCTAGTAATAACATCTGCTACAGTACATCTGGTATGATTAATTCCTCCTAAGCTGATTATAATTGTCTGAAGCTACATAAAGAGAACAGGCTACTGGAGAGCAGACCTTCTTTATTTCCTTTGGCATTAACATGAGACATGTTATAGTCAGTGGTAAAGACGTATAATATTGACAGAAATAAGGAGCGAAGAGGATAATGGGAAGCTATTGCTTTTTCCTCTTGTACCACCACATGTGCAATTTCTCATCAGTACTCTCACTCCACCCTGGTCCCATACTTACTGACATCTTCCAAACCTCATTTGACATGGGAAAGTCAACAGCACGAGTTTTAATTCATGCTCTCATTCTTTCCTGTCTTCAATACTACAGCCTCCTGTTATAATAGCCAGTGTAATAGCGGTCTAAAAAGACAGTCAGTGTACTGGAATAGTGGTCTAAAAAGATGCAGTGCAGTGTAGATCTTTACGTTACAATGTAACACAAAAACACATCATATGCAGTTCTTTAAAAAAAAACTTACTTTAAAATATACATAATTACTCCAAATTTATGACTAAAGAAACATCACTTTTGCCCCTACATTTGAAAAATTGTGCAACATATCTCAAATCATTAACAGTATTAGATGTTCCTCTGGCAAGTGTTATTATTCTATTCTAACATATATTACTAAGGACATAATTCAAAATGAGATTGAGGACTCAATTGACTACAGTAGATTCATTTGAACAGCCATTTGCTCAAGAGCCTACAGTTGGCTATAGCCCAACGCATACTTGTGTAACAGGTGTTACTCCACCCTCTGGGAGATTTCACTGATATCTGTACTCTCGCTGTCCTGTACCTGTGAGGCTTATAGGATTGCTGAGTGTCTGCCGATGGTAGTGGGGAAGACAGAACGGGCTTTCAGGATATCCTCAGCTCTTTCTGGATGCTGCGCCTCCATTTCCAGCAGGGCCCAGCAGAGATGGGTGCATATCCTGCAGGAAAACCATCTTGAACTCCCCATGATAAACTGCAGTCACAGGCAGTATAAAAGCAGCAACTGGTCTTTATTCTTGTACATCCGCACACAGCATACAACAGGTACACTCTTCTTAGGGTCCCTGGACTCAACTCCCAGGGCTTGAGGCCCCAAACGTATATCCTCTGCTCCGCTACTCCCTTGCGGGAGGGGAAGGAAGGTGGACAGAACCCTGGCTCCACACTTCCAACAACTACTAAATTTGGATCTGCGGTCCCTTTTGCACCCAGGGAGAGGGTCCTAGGTCTGAGCCCCTGATAGAGCGGCACACAGGACTCATCCCCCCCCCCCCCCCCTGTCAGTCAAGGGAGTTGTTTACTGCAGTGGAACCCAGATTCACCCTAACACTGCCTGGCCTGGTACCAGGACATATGTGTTAGGCAGGGCAGATTAGTAGCCAAGAGGATACATGGCTACACTTGAATATAGCAGAATGTATCTTTCGGGTATGTTTTTTTTTTCCTACAAATACCGTAAAAAAGAACTGTACATTTTACTGTATACATTGTGCAGTGTATTCAGTGCATGCACTGAGCCATACATTATCCTCATAAATAGGTTGGATAAATCCCTTATGCTTTAGTGTGTGCTTTTCTGTTTTAACTCCTTCACCACTGAAGATTCCCACAATTAAACAAGTACAAAATGAATCACAGCGGCACTAACAAATGGTTAATAGATCCACTCAGGTGAGATAAGTATTCACTGAGTTCTTCCCATCAACTAGCTTTTAAAAATGGATTAAATATTTCATTTCCACCCTATTTATTATACATCACTACTAAATGTTAGACGGCTGTATGGTTTCACAAAAAAAACCTACAGAAAGTCAGGAATTATGCTTTTATTGTGTGTTATTTAACTGTAAATCCCATTTTAAATAATTTATGGCTGTTTAGGGCTGGAGATTCACAAATATGGTGTTCTCAATTCTTACTTGCATGTCAACTTGAATAAGCACCTCTATCATTCTTTTTTTCCCCCAGCTCTCTAGTAATACTCATGTCTATAAATCACATCACCTGCATCTCTCAGATGACATCACCACTGACTGAGTTTTGAGCAGACTGTGTATGGTGCAGTCAGCAGCTGGGAAACACCTGCCTATTTTTGAGAGGAAAAATAGAACACAAAGAGGCATATTCTCCAATTATGTACTTTTTTTTTTAAAGGTGACAAGGTGTAATAGCTCCATATATTTGCTCATTGGTGACAGCAGAGATTGCATAAATAAAGTGGTTATGGGGAAATATAACGGATAAAATGTGCAGGAACATATTAAAACTGCTGCCCACTGAGGCACTATTTCTGCTAAATCAAAAGCTTAGAGATGGAAACGTTTTACTATTTATATTTGATATTCTTCAAATAATATGTTTTATTCATCATTACCTAATGCGTACCTAATATTTAGTTATTTCAGAAGAGCAAGCATGAATGCACAGATTATATATGAGAAAAGGGTAGTGGAAAGCTGTCCCTCTCTGAAATAGCTGAACAAGTTTATTTAGGGTTTTTTTGGTGTTGCAGAGTAAATGTGTACTTGTCAGTGATAACTTTTTTTATTTGGACTATCAATAGATATTATGACAAGCTTTCGAAAGTTCTCCTCTCTTCCTCCGGCAGCAATGCTGATTTACAAATATTCCAGGAGTTTAATACAGATATATAAAAATAAAAATAAATAAACATGATAGCTATCTGAGGCAGATAATGCAGAGAAGGAATACAAAATAAAAAAGGTATCAGCTAATACTGAAGTACTCATTTACTCTGCACTATTGCAACTGGACTAACACGGCTATTTCGACTTAATTTTTTAGGGTTGTAAAAAGGTTCAGTGTTTTAAATTAGGATACAAAGTTTTGTTTTTTTAAATGTCACAATGCCAATCCTATGTTGCCCCCTTCTGGTGAATTGATAAAAAATCATGTCTTACATTACCTGAACTAATCTAAATTGATATTCTATTGTTCAACAGAAAACCACTGGCAGCAATCAGAAATGGCTCAATGAATATATGTTGTTAAAAATAAAATGGAAGGTATGCATGTTTTTATGTTGAATATTTTTAGTTGTTTGCACTTAACAAGTAAAATCCTATTAGAAAAGAGAGGACATCCATTTAAAGAATGTGTGTTACCCGCAGAAGCTAAACACGCAAACCTTTTTTGTGTATTCTTGCATGCTAATTTGCAAGTGCTAATAAAATATTTATGACTTGCATGTATTGAATAACTGGCTATTTGTCACCTTGGCTGGCATATGTGGCTCTTGCATTTTGCAATAACCACAGTGCCTTTGCAGTACGATTTTGAATTGCCAAACATGATTTATAAGGGAAAAGAAACTGAGTCTGTATCTAAAAACACTTTTATTTAATAGAGCACTTGGAGATGGAGGTAAACATGGCCGGCACCACAAGAGAGGACACAGGAGGATAGAGTGAGGAAAGAAGAGCTTGCAACCCTGTAAGGAAGGGAGGAAGGTGCACATGCACTACGGGGGAGGCTCTGGTAGAACTAGGAGGGAGAGAGAAAAGGATAACATGCATTGCTCCTGGCCCCTGGAAGAGCAAGTGATCGAAATGCACATTGGGCTGCAGCATTAAGTGGACACTCCTCTGTGGCGGGAGAGGGTTAACCAGGCCAATAATAAAGGTATTACGCCCGGCTGGTTAACCCTAATCCCTGTTGGGACTAAAGGGGTTAAACTGTATTGTCCCCATAATATCATGTTTTCCCCTACATTATATTTTTTGTCCCTGTCTTGTAGCTAAGAAGCTAGCTGCAGTTACACTGAACGAATGAAAATGCGATAAAAAGCCAGCATTGATACATTATATGCCGACTTGTAACCCAGACCAATTATAGGTCAAACCGCAGCCCACATCACAGAGCCCATTCAATTAAGTGGATAACTTGCGCTAGGAAAGAGCTAGCACTCTAAATTTCGGAGTTCAGTTAGTCACACATGTACCATGAACATACATATAAGTGTTATATTTGTTGCATGTCCAGAACATACATTTATAAAGATACTGTTTATCAATGGTGTTTTAAATGTGAAGGCAGGAACTCTTTCCTGCCAGTCCGGCAATGGATCCATTAACATACCCATATGTTATGGATGAATGAGCTGAGGGATTTTTCATCTCTGGACTTCAAAGGGCACCCTGCTAAGGTGGTGCCCCAGTGTCTAGGAAGTCTGGACTTGAAAAGCCTCAGAGACCCTAGGTGTTAGGGTGGCCGGGATATTTGAAAGTATCAGATACCGGTGCGGTATAGGCACTTCAAACTTGGTAGCAAAACCCCAGACTTACTGTCGCCAGGTAAGGGGTTGGGCCGGTATGCTAAGCAGCTCAGGTGTGAGATCCACGCATGCTCTTAGCATACCGGGAAGCAACTTCTGCCCATTCTACGAACTTCTGTCAAGTCTGGGATAGGTGGGAAAAGTTATTCCCACGAGAGGATTGGGTGTGTATGTTAGGTATAGGACCCTTAACCCTATAAAGATGCCTGCAGCACAGTCCCAGTAAGATTCATCTCAGATTTTACCAAGAAACCTCCAAGCACAGTGTCAGTGGTTCCAGAGTGTGAGGGGTTGACTACACCGTTACACAAAATTGCACCCGTCTTCCAGAATTAATTTGAGCTAAGAATTCCTGAAGGAATCCTGTAAGGACATTACAGAAGACTTCCTTTTGACGGAGATATAGGGCTGGCAAGTTGCGCCCCTAGCCAAGGACTGTCGCACGGCTCACATTGCGCACCCACTTGCATGCGTTCAGGGGTGCCCAGATACTTTGTTTCATTCCGTGGACATTTTATTTTGTTTCTTTATCCCAGTAAGTGTATATTGACTGTAATTGTGAAGTATTGTGTGTTTGTCTTAAAAGGAAATAAATTACAATTTATTTTACCTGCCTTGTACTGCTCAGTCCAGAATCTCAGTATTATTTGTTGGTAAGACCTGGTCTACCGTGACATCCTCACAATGGAGAGCTGGTATGTGAATGATCACACAGCACCATTCTGATTGAGACACTGGAACAATTGAGTATTGCATACTACTTAAAGTGGCAATACAGTTTGCTTTTTTGTTTTTGTTTAATAGATGCTGCAGTTTCTTAGCTTTAAGGAAATGTAATTATCTAACCAATCATGCTTTTCTTCCTTCATTGATCGGTAAAGACACTGCTTCGCCAGGTTCACACTATGACCACTTATTTTAAAAGAGGAAGTGCAGTGCCTTTGCAAAATGATTGCTATAGCAAACCAAGAAAGCTTAATACATGAAAAGTAATTAAAAAGGGCATAAAGAGTGGGGGTGGGAAAAATGCAGTAAGTATTATGTATGTATGTATGTATGTATGTATGTATGTATGTATGTATGTATGTATTCAAAAATACATATAGTATTTTGAATGTAAGCTTAATACATTAAATACATTTAAAAATGGCATAAAGAGTGCAGGGAAATTGATTAAAAAACTATACATCTTACAATACATTTTTAATGTATTGCTTCTTTAAGGGACAGTCTGACATTTGGGACTTTATATTTTTCTGAAACTTTGTTTATATAATTTTATATATTTTAGATTACCATGTATTTTGAGTGATATCATGTTAATTGATGGTTTACTCTTCTCTTTCTTTAAAACTATACTATCCCTTTATAGTAACCGGGTACAATAAATATCTCATGAGGGGATCCTAATTGGTTTCTCCTTATGACATGAGTAGACTGATCTGTTTATATCTCTATACATTCGTTTCCTATTTATATATCTTTTATTTGAGTACCAAATGTCATATCGGGCCAGTCTGCTTTTGCACAATATCGCGTGTGTTTTTAGGAGCACCACCTGAGGCAATTTTGTTTGGTGTATTTTTAACATCTTTTATTTATTTAATTAAAGTGTTATCCATTCTGTGAATAACTCGAGTTGTACCATACAAGAATTAAGAGACACAATTAGTCACTGCAGACTAACCATAGATTTTTGTTGTGTATGTGGGTGTCTCACAGTTGCAATATAAATATTGTTGATTAGCTCATTTGGTGCAAATGCACAAAGCAAGCTGTTCATGTTTTTTTGTCGTTAGTGGTGGTTGCAAAAACATTGGGAATATGTTTGCTGCCCACATGTTGAGTTGTACAGTATAGTATGCATTTATGAATTATTCATTTTTAAGATATGTAAAAATCTAAATTTATCTTTTTATACATGAATCTTATTGCAGGTAGACGGTGTTCTGCAAATAATGGACTGCCCCATATCATTTCTTTATATTGCACTTCCTCCTTGTTTCAAGGTACCTGTATTGTACCCAACAATGGTTGTTTGTGTTTATGTTTTTCGTAACTTCTCAGAGTGCAGTACCTGCAAGATACATTATTAGTTTCAATTTATTTTTCTTCAACCTCTGAGAATACATGCGTAATTCATCGAATTGTGATCAAGTTAAAATATATTTATTTTAAAAAATGAGCAAAAGTGTTACCTTTGAAATATACAGGATAGAAAGTTGTGTCTGTGTGTGTGTTCTGGACAGGAAATCTTAACTTATAATGAACACGTAAACTTATTTCCACATCATGAATGCAAACGGAAGTTTCTGATTCTGCAACAGGCACGGAAAACAAAAGGAATAATTATGGTGCAGAATTACCAGAAACATTTTAGCCACACTAGATGGTTCCCTTTGGGGCGCCTAACAATTCAGGTTGAATAGCTTGAGTTTGTAATGGTTACACAACTATAGTGCCAAATCCACCCTTGGTCAGCATCAAACAGTGTTCGTGAGTGTTACTAATATCAAAAACCTTTCAATTGAGAGGCGGGAAATCGACGGACATAGCATTTGTGCGCTGTGCACAAAAAATGCAATGTTCCGCTTTTCACCGATTTCCGCTTTTGGGTGGGGGCCTGAAACCGAACCCACCAAATGTTTGGGGCCCTACTGTATAATAAAGTGATGACCAAATTGTTATCCTTAATCCCACGCCGTACTGTGGATTTTAAATGAATAAATAATATATCCTGTGGACTGTGATCTTAACAGGAAAATAGACCCAGATAATTATCAAAAGGTTTCCTTAATATCACCACTGATCTTGCAAATACAAAAATATATTTGATACTTAACTTTCCCTTGTGAAGGGTACAGTTTTTAGCAGGTTACGTAAAGAAGAGATAAATCACATAGTACAATAACATAATAAAACTTTATAAAACAACATAAAACAGACTATTAGAATCTCACTCACAAAGTATATGATAATTTATTTAAAGATGTGTTCTTTCTTCTTTTCTCTCTTTGCCATAGGATGTGGCCTCTTCAGTCTTCTGTGATGTTCCAAGCCTTATATAAGGCTTCTGATGTCAAAGAAGACCAGTCACATGGTACAGAAACCAATCATGTTGCTTGATGTACCATGTGGTTCCTGACATTTGCCGGAGAATGACATTGCATTTATTGGAAGTGTATATTCATAAACTTGTTCAGTAAAAATAAGATAAGGGTACAAAGGGACATCTATCACTAAGAAATCTAAGAAGAGTTTCTGGGCGTCAGACCAATACAGCTCAACCCCATTATAGCGCGGTCCTCGGGGGCCACCCGATCCGACCGCGCTAGAACCGGGGTCGCGCTAATTTTAAAAAAAATGGCCGCCGCGCACCCAATCGGGAGGGAGTAAGGAGGAACAGAAGGAAGGAAGAGGTGGCCGGAAGCCCTACACATCCCCCAGCAGCGGCCCTCCGAGTCCAGCCGCAACCTGCTCCTTACCTCCCACCACTGGCATCCATCCCCCTCCACCGGCATCCACTTCCTCCCCCCCCCCCCCCGAGGCCCCCACATCTACCGGCCCTCCGCGGCATAATCAGTTTTGGGCATAGCCCACGCGGCCCTCCGAGTCCCACCCTGCTCCTCACTCACCCCCCCCTACCGGCATCCACACGACCCCCCCTCCTCCCGACACCCCCCCCTCCCAACGTAAAAATTGCGTTATAAGCGGATTTGCGTGCTAATGGGTCGCGCTATAACGGGGTTCAGCTGTATTTGCTGATTGGATATGAATACCAAATATGTGCTCTCCTTTTCATGTTTCTTTTTCTATTTTCATGTACAAATTATCTGGCCTAAACTTAAGGTAGGCATGCGATACAACAATAAGACTATAAAATAATTCAAATTAGAATAGAGATGATGTATTTTTACCCGAATATCAAATGCTTCATGACATGTGAAGAAACATAACAGTATAAGCAGCAGTAGCATCCAACACTCTTACTGAATCAGCTACTAACTTTCACTCATTAACTAAAATTGACATGAAATATTGCTTGAAAGAAAAGAAAAATGACAGGCTGCACAATTGCTTAATATGTAGAAATGGCTCACTGCAGTTTTGAGCTATTTACAAGAAAGCTTGTTGGATATGATTATACATGGAAACATCCTGATTTCTATCAAGAATGAGAATATTTTTAAATAAATAATAGCTTCAGGATGTACTGTATGAAAACTGTGGAAAGTTCTACTGTGCACTGTAGATGTAATTACAATTATATTAATATTTTATGATATTGATCATTTAAAACATTTGAATTGTCTCATGAAACGAAGTCACCTACTCAATAAACGGAGCTATATCATTGAATTGACAATGCAGAGAAGCAATTATTGATATTTTTGACAATTTATCTCTATATTGATTAAATCATGATAATCAAACATATATTGGTAAAAACAATAAAATGTACATATGGATGTCATGTGATGAGGGAGCAATCTGCATACTCACTATTGTATGTAAACCCTCTGGCTAACAAAGTAAGCTAAGTACCATCATAACTATTTCGTAACAAAATAGAGTATAATTAAATGGTTTTAACCATTTATGTAACAACTTGTGAAAATGTAAACAATAAAACTGTAGCTGAAGATTGGTGGATGTTCCCAGCACACAAACAAAGAATAAATGTCAAAATGATGATTCAACAATGAGATATGTCAAAATAAAGAATTTGTATTATAACGAAACACTAGTATGAAGTATATACAGTCAATGGATGCTACACGGCTACATACATCTAGGGATATAAATTATAAACAGATATATGCCTAATTGGCATGTGGGGGAGGGGAGTGGGAAAAGGGGAAATGGGGAAATGCCAAAAAGGGCAAAAAAGGAGCTGATGTGATAGAATTAGGGAGCAACATTTCGGGGTGGGATGCCCCTTCCTCAGGATCCTCAAAAGAGGAACACATGGTACTTCCCTGAACCCAAACCACATATATCTCCCTCCATAAAAATAACAATGGTATCACTACAACAGAGGCTTAAACTAGGATAAATGTCCAAGATTGGAAATTGAGAGACATAAAATCACAGGTATTGTTAGTACAAGGATCCAACCCAATGGGGGACTGGCTGGGGAATATATGGGCAAAATAAGTGTAGCTGAGTTCCCCCTTTTTTACCTCCATGTCCCAGAGTCCTCAGGGGGGTGGATTAACACATTGGACTGTACCAGCCAATGGGTGTTAGACAGGGGAGAAAAACAGGATATCCCCTGGGACAGGAGCCAGCATGCTCTGTCGGACGGAGGGCGGCAAGAGAGCAGGTAGTGTCCAGGGAGCAGTGCCTCCTGGACTATGTCTAGGCTTGCCCCGTAGTCCCCAGATAGGCCCTGAGTCACCCCAGCGGAGTGTTACAGGGAAGACCACAGATAGGGACACTTCCCCTTTAGGAGAAGGAGGAGAAAGAGCTCACCCCAGGCTCCCAGTGGCAGAGGCTTAGGCCTCCTGTGAGCAACAGGTACAGCAGCACGCGTAGTCGCCCACGTAGTTCCCTTAGGCATAGGAAAGGGGGCTACATAAGGGCAAAATAAGTCTCAGAGAATGCTCTCTTATTGTTAACCCTATAATTAATGTCCACAGGCACTGACAAGCATACAGGCAATTGACATCATAGCTGGCTGCTACACAGAAGGACTAACAGCACAGATCTGGTGGCACGTATGACCTATACTCCATTTGAACTTTTATTGTTCGATTGCCTGTATGCTTGTTAGTGCCTGTGGACATTGATTATAGGGTAAACACTAAGAGAGCATTCTCTGGGACTTATATTATCTTAGTGTTGAATCATCATTTTTACATTTATTCTGTGTTTGTGTGCTGTGAACACCAACCAATTTCCAACACTAGTTTTGGGAAGGTCTAGGGTCCCTCCCTTTGTTCCCCTGCACCTGACGTTCTACTGTTCTTTTACTTTTAACTTGGAATGCTGCCTATAAAACCATACTTTTTAAAATAAAACTGAAGCTGTTAGTCATAAGAAACTTCTTTAATAGCAAGTCTTTACATATACTGTGAATGTTCTAGAATTGTCTACTGTTACCACTTGATAAAGTAAGTCAAATTATAGCAATGCTCTCATTTTTATGTCTGAGGGATTACATTTTTTAGAACAGTTGACTGCATATTGTGATGCTAAACAAGATGGAATTCCACAGCCTCAGCCAGTTCTGAGATTTACCAGTAAAGGATTTAAGAGAGATGAAAAGGCTAAAGAAGCATTGATTCAAGTTCACTTCAAATCTGACTTTAACAGGGAACATATTTATTCACGCAGTAAGAACATATTTGCAAAAGAATGAGGCTCTTTTTATTTAGTCCTCATTTTGATTTTGCATACTAACTGTCTGAACAATGTTATTTTTCTCAGCAGTGGAATTGGTTTGAAAATTTTGGGTGGGGGAAAATAAATTAATGTGCCAGTGTGCGTTTAGAAGAATGAGCTTCTAACATATATGAACAGCAGCATACAAAATTCAAAAACAAAATAGGAAAGGTTTGTTCAAATTTGTTTTCCATTTCATGTATACATTTTTTTTTTTTTTTTTAGGAAATCCATACTGATTTAGCCTTGAAGATTATAGTTGCATTCACATGAATAAGTGAGTATTATTCAGATCACCGTAAGTGCAAGTTTAACAGTGACTTCTGAAGAAGTGCTGTAGTATTCACAAGACATGTCGGGGCAGAAGGTATGCAGTGTTCACTTGCAAGGTCAATACGTCCACATGTGGTCAATGCATAAAAATAAAGGAAAGCATATGTAACCCTCCTTTAGGATTACTATTTCATTAAAGGGCTAACTACTCGGGCAGGGTAATGCCCCTTGCCTGTCACCTGCCATAGAATGACTGACTATAATGAATGCCACTCCCCCTGTAGGCACCGTGACCTGTGATGTCACAAGTATGTATATATAGTGAGGGTTGAAAATTCTAGGTTCAGGTTCCTGGTGGAGTGACAGTGGAGGAGCCTCCATGTAAGTTATATTTAAATGTATAGTAAATGTACTAAGGATGTCCTGTCACCTATATTATATTATAGTTGGGGAACGTGCCCCTCATAGTCATAGCGCATAGTACTGGTCCGGGTTTGTTCGTCTGACCTGAACGAGGAATATGCATGGCACTGTAGCCCTGCTTCCTATCGAACACAGACCACTACCATGTGCTATATAACCTGTAGGCTCACAGGGCCTAAGCCTCTGCCACGGAGAGCCTGGGGTGCTCACAATACTTATGACTTGGTGCAGCGCCTCCACCTGCGATAGCTTCCGCCCTAGGGGAAGTGGGTCTTCGCAGGAACTTATGTACATGAACACACACACACGCACAGCAATATACCGTAACCAATATGTTTTACTTATAGCAACCAGCAACGTAATCACAGGTGCCCCTCTCTAGAGGAGGCACTATTACCAGCGTCCTTGAACGCTCACTCTCCCTCTCACTCCACCGGGTGATCCCACCCCATGTCCAGTTCCCTCTTGGAATACGTTCCCCACCCCCCCAAATGAGTCAGTGGATGTATAAGTGTGTGACTGCGTAGCCACCGTGTCCTGGAGTGAGAATGGTACCGTTGGTGCACTTGACGTTTACCTGCCGGGCACTCCTGTACCCGGTTCTGCAACTATCTTCACAAAGGATCGGCGAGGGCGTAGATGACGTCACCCGCAGGTGTCCGGGGCGATCCCACCCAGACGCGCTGCGACTTAGTAGCGGGGCCTGGTGCTAGGCCTCCCACGGATTTAGAACTGTCCTGGTGTGATTCGTAGCACAGTAAGGGGATCCGGAACCTGACTATGGCCAGTCCCTAGTTCCGCTGCACGCTACTGGGGCTCAGGGTCTAACTGGGCCTGGGGCAGGCGGCCTAGGTAGGGGCAGCTGCCTCCCTACACCGGAGCTCCTTCCTCCGACAGCTAGCTCTCACTCCTCGTGCGCCCTACCACTTCCTTTTCCTCCCTCATCTCATACCTGATTGGTTCTAATGCGTCACGGGGGAAATGCGGGGGCTGCTGGGACCCTTAGTCCCTAACTCCCCTCCTCCCCTAGCTCTCCTCCTTCGCGGGCTTTTGTTCCTGCCCTGCGCATGCGCAACCTCCAGCCAGACCAAGTCTGCGCTTGCGCCAACCTAACATGGCGGCTCCCTCTGCACGGAACCTCCATTATCGGAGCGTTCCCTAGGTGCACATCTCCCACCCCACAACACAATTGGGGGAGAAAACGGGGGTCCCAGTTACATCACTTTGAAGGGAGTTCTTTTGAATAAGAGCTCCGGAGCACCATGGGATTGGTCCATACTGGGATGTCTCAATGCAAGCCTAATTCCAACATGTAGGGACAAGGAGGAAAATGCACCGAATTACAGGATACTGGTTCCTGAGGATAGGAGGATCCCTATCAAGGGTCCTGGTTGGAAGCAGGCAACTCTAAATACAAGGCAGGGCACTACCACACAGACCAATACAAATGGTACAAAGCCTATTACCTCCCTATATAGTAGTGAGAGCTATTAGGGCAGTGATGGCAAACCTTTTTGAGCCCAAGTGCCCAAACTGCAAACCAAAACGACTTATTTTTTTCAAAGTGCCAACACTGCAATTAAACCTGAATAACGAGGTTTTAGTTTAGAAAAAACAATTCTTACAGTTTTTCAAACTAATTAACAGCTTTTGTTTAAAAAGAAACCATTGATGCTGTATTATTCATTCTACCTCTTCCCATTCTCTCTCTACCTTCTCCCCCATCACTGCCGCCAACAGAAATCATGCGCCCCCCCCCCCCCCCAAAGGGAGGGAGGTGACAGGGAGGGAGGAAGGTGACAGGGAGGGAGGGAGGTGACAGGGAGGGAGAGAGAGAGAGGTGACAGGGAGGGAGGGAGAGAGGTGACAGGGAGGGAGGAAGGGAGAGAGAGAGGTGACAGGGAGGGAGAGAGGTGACAGGGAGGGAGGGAGAGAGGTGACGGAGGGAGGGAGGGAGGGAGAGAGGGGTGACAGGGAGGGAGGGAGGGGTGACAGTGAGGGAGGGAGGGAGGGAGAGAGGGGTGACAGTGAGGGAGGGAGGGAGGGAGAGAGGGGTGACAGGGAGGGAGGGAGTGATGGAGGGAGTGACAGGGAGGGAGTGACAGGGAGGGAGGGAGGTGACAGGGAGGGAGGGAGGTGACAGGGAGGGAGGGAGGTGACAGGGAGGGAGAGAGGTGACAGGGAGGGAGGGAGGGAGGTGACAGGGAGGGAGGGAGGGAGGTGACTGGGAGGGAGGTGACTGGGAGGGAGGGAGGGAGAGAGGTGACTGGGAGGGAGGTGACTGGGAGGGAGGGAGGGAGGGAGAGAGGTGACTGGGAAGGAGAGATGGAGGTGACTGGGAGGGAGGGAGAGATAGAGGTGACTGGGAGGGAGGGATAGAGGTGACTGGGAGGGAGGGATAGAGGTGACTGGGAGGGAGGAAGAGATAGAGGTGACTGGGAGGGAGGAAGAGATAGAGGTGACTGGGAGGGAGGAAGAGATAGAGGTGACTGGGAGGGAGGGAGAGATAGAGGTGACAGGGAGGGAGGGAGGTGAAAGGGAGGGAGGCAGGTAGGGAGGGAGAGAGGTGACAGGGAGGGAGGGAGGTGACAGGGAGGGAGGGAGGGAGGGAGAGAGAGGTGACAGGGAGGGAGGGAGAGAGGTGACAGGGAGGGAGGAAGGGAGAGAGAGAGGTGACAGGGAGGGAGAGAGGTGACAGGGAGGGAGGGAGAGGTGACAGGGAGGGAGGGAGAGGTGACGGAGGGAGGGAGGGAGGGGTGACAGGGAGGGAGGGAGGGAGAGATGGGTGACAGGGAGGGAGGGAGGGGTGACAGGGAGGGAGGAAGGGAGAGAGGGGTGACAGGGAGGGAGGGAGTGACGGAGGGAGTGACAGGGAGGGAGTGACAGGGAGGGAGGGAGGTGACAGGGAGGGAGGGAGGTGACAGGGAGGGAGGGAGGTGACAGGGAGGGAGGGAGGTGACAGGGAGGGAGGGAGGGAGGTGACAGGGAGGGAGGGAGGGAGGTGACTGGGAGGGAGGGAGAGAGGTGACTGGGAGGGAGGGAGGGAGGGAGGTGACTGGGAGGGAGGGAGAGAGGTGACTGGGAGGGAGGGAGAGAGGTGACTGGGAGGGAGGGAGAGAGGTGACTGGGAAGGAGAGATAGAGGTGACTGGGAGGGCGGGAGAGATAGAGGTGACTGGGAGGGAGGGAGAGATAGAGGTGACTGGGAGGGAGGGAGAGATAGAGGTGACTGGGAGGGAGGAAGAGATAGAGGTGACTGGGAGGGAGGGAGAGATAGAGGTGACAGGGAGGGAGGGAGAGATAGAGGTGACAGGGAGGGAGGGAGAGATAGAGGTGACAGGGAGGGAGGTGAAAGGGAGGGAGGCAGGTAGGGGGGAGGTGACAGGGAGGGAGGGAGAGAGGTGACAGGGAGGGAGGGAAGTGACAGGGAGGGAGGGAGAGAGGTGACAGGGAGGGAGGTGACAGGGAGGGAGGGAGGTGACTGGGAGGGAGGGAGGTGACTGGGAGGAAGAGATAGAGGTGACTGGGAGGGAGGGAGAGATAGAGGTGACAGGGAGGGAGGGAGAGATAGAGGTGACAGGGAGGGAGGGTGGTGAAAAGGAGGGAGGCAGGTAGGGGGGAGGTGACAGGGAGGGAGGGAGAGAGGTGACAGGGAGGGAGGGAGGTGACAGGGAGGGGGGTGACTGGGAGGGAGGGAGAGAGGTGACTGGGAGGGAGGGAGGTGACTGGGAGGGAGGGAGGGAGGTGACTGGGAGGAAGAGATAGAGGTGACTGGGAGGGAGGGAGAGATAGAGGTGACAGGGAGGGAGGGAGGTGAAAGGGGGGAGGCAGGTAGGGAGGTGACAGGGAGGGGGGAGGGAGGTGACAGGGAGGGAGGGAGCTGACGGAGGGAGGGGGTGCGAGAGGTGACAGGGAGGGAGGGAGGGAGAGAGGTGACAGGGAGGGAGGGAGAGAGGTGACATGGAGGGAGGGAGGTGACAGGGAGGGAGGGAGAGAGGTGACAGGGAGGGAGATGACAGGGAGGGAGGTGACAGGGAGGGAGGTGACAGGGAGGGAGGGAGAGGTGACAGGGAGGGAGGGAGAGAGAGGGAGAGGCGACAGGGAGAGAGGTGACAGGGAGGGAGGGAGGGAGGGAGAGGTGACAGGGAGGGAGAGGGGTGAAAGGGAGAGAGGTGACAGGGAGGGAGGTGACAGAGAGGGAGGTGATAGGGAGGGAGGGAGGTGACAGGGAGGGAGGTGACAGGGAGGGAGGTGACAGGGAGGGAGGGAGGTGACAGGGAGGGAGGTGACAGGGAGGGAGGGAGGTGACAGGGAGGGAGGTGACAGGGAGGGAGGGAGGGAGAGAGAGAGGGGGAGAGGTGACAGAGAGGTGGAGAGAGAGGGAGAGGTGACAGGTATGGAGAGGATGACAGGGAGGGGGAGAGAGAGACACACACACACACAGAGACACACACACAGAGACACACACCCAGATAGAGACACACACCCAGAAAATTATATAAATAATTTATTGACATTAATTAAAATTAAATAAAAAATGAAGACATTAATTGGACATTCCTCATTGTCATTCCTGACCTGACCTTGGGGCTTGTTTATATAATATAAAAATATGCTAAATAAATAGCAGGGGAAAGCAGAAATATGGTTGTGCATTATTATAAATATATATGTTGCTACTTACACTTACAGTACTTATTGTACAGACTGTGTCACACGTGCAGCAGCAGCTCTGCCTCTGAGCAGCTCCAGACTGTCTGACACATCTTCTCCTGTGCTCCTCGTGGCAGTCACTGTCACAGGTCAGTGACATCACTGCCATCCCATGGATCACTGCGGCCCCTCCCACCCGGCATCTGTCCAATCCCCTGCCGTCCCCGGAAGCCCTCTCCATCCTGAACGCGAGGCAATTCAACAAGCGGGAAGCCAGTGGCCTGTAAATTCAAGAGCCCTCCTCCGCCTTCACCATCGCGCTGCACGCGTAGGTTTGAATAGACGGCGAAATCCAAAGGACTGCCTTCAACAGCCGCTCTCATCTCCTGCACCCTCCCGCTGCCTGTCTCTTTAAATGGAGGCCGCGCCCCCTTCTGCGTCATTACGCGTCTGCGCTTTCAGACCATCAAGCCTCCCGCGCTGAAATATCGTTCGGCTTCAAGAACCCCCCGGTGGGATCGAGAGGCGGGGCCGCGTGGGCGTCCTAACGGCTCCTCCATTCCACCTCCCTCCAAGCTTCTACGTCACTGCCCCCCCCTTCGCGCTCCGCGACCGGCCGCTCGTGGTGCGTCATCGTGCCGCGCGGTTGCCATAGAGACCAGGCTCCGCCGGGTGCATTGAGCGGCTTCCTCCCCCCTGACGGCGAAATCCAAAGGCGTGCCCACAGAGACGGCTCGGGTGCCACGCGTTCGCCATCACTGTATTAGGGAATAATGTATATGTGACTATTATTTGACACTCCTTATTGTTTAAAAAGAAGATGTCTTTGTATGTGGAGCCTAATCAATGGAATGAAAAAAACTCTGGCTTATATCAATAAAGTTTTTGGTGCCCTTATTACCACCTCTTAGCACACATGCCCAGCCTGCATGAGTCCAGCACCCTGAGAAAGGTAATGAGTGAGTCTGAGTGCCACTGTATAAATTAATCACTTCGATATACAGTAGCACTCCTTTTGAGCTGGGTAAAGAGGTGTTAGACATACAATGGAGAACTGCAATTATTTTTCATTTTCTGTTTGCATCTATGCCAAGTATGAAAAGTTAGTACAGTAAAGGACGTGTCTTACATTTTACAAGACATGTGTCAACTCAGAACTAGAGGAGTTTTTGATGACAACAAAGATAAAATGACAGAAATACTAAATGTTTCCGTATTACAGCAAAATTAGACTTTTGCTTGCAACTCCCTATTTCTCCGTCTTTCCCAAACATTTTTTCAATTTATACTGTTGCCTGTATTGGCTCCAACCCTTCTTTTGGTAGCAAAATAACACACAAGAACAACACTTACCTAATATTGATCAGTAACAGAAGAGAAATCCCTGCAGTGACCGCCGGGTTTTCTCTTCTGTTACTACCACTTACCGGATCGGCAGGAGCACGCAGACCGCGCTACAGCAGGGAAGACAGCCCCATACCAGCACTCTCGGTGAACTCACGGATTACAGCCAGCTGAGTCGGGCAACGCGCCGTGTGACACGGGGTCTAGTAAGGGTAGCAGTTTCTGTTTTTTCTTGACCTACAGTACTCGGCAGCATGTATTTTTATGTGTTAGCCCTGTACTTCTAACAGTTACCGCTTTATAGCCCCCATCCCGGTTAGTCCTTTACACGTGCGTTTGTGTTATACTCTGATTTATTTATTTCATATACTGCTGACAGTGGTGGTCACCTCCGTTTATTGTACACAGGAACTTTAGGACTGCATATTCCATACAGCAAGTTTTTCTAGCATCGGTATCTTCATGGGGTCAAACCCCCTTCTTTACTAATATTGATCAGTGACATATAAACGTGTGTTCAAATCCAGTGATTAATAATACCAAGTGAAATATTCAAAGACTATAAAAGTATTGTCAAATACACTGACTATATGAGAAATTAATGTCACTTATTTTGGTCACCCGTAATAGTCCATTATCGTAATGGTTAATATTAGTTCCTGCTGCCCAGAAAACTCATGGATTCTCCAAATCCACAAAATAAAAACAAACAAGATATGTATATTTAGTTATACCAATGAGGCTAGATGTATGATAATAAAATCGGAGGACACTCACAATCTTAATTCAGTGGTGTGCACTTCGACAATAAATGAGAGGTTATTCTTAGGCTCTCAGATGAGGAGTTGCTCAGAGAAGGTACATAACCACTGCATACATTAGGAGAGAAGAGAGAGTATATAGTGTTATACTGTTAAAAGGTGGTTTAATACATATAAAACAGAAGGAATCTCAATCATGGATTGCCTGGTCCTTCAAGCATGAAGGACCAGGCAATCCTTCATGCTTGAAGGACCAGGCAATCCTTCAAGCATGGTCCTTCAAGCATGAAGTAAAACGGTTGCAGATCCCGCATTTATCAGGCTGAAAAGGAATGGATTATATCTCATCACTATAAAAGAATATATTATAGATGATATTAGACAGGTCAAGAAAATCAATAAAAGACTGTGACTTTAAATAGTACAGAGGAGCCATAATGCGGAAGCCCAATAGAAAGCTCAGTGTAAAAAAGAAAAAATAGGCGGAGCACTGTAAAGTGCTAGTAAGGCAGCTGGACTATAAAATAGCCATAAAAAAGGTTTATTGAAGATACAACATCCCTGCAGTCATCTGACGTGTTTCATACCTGTTGGTACTTTGTCAAAGAGTGACTGTAGGTCGAACTGGGGAACCTTTTCTAGCTGCTTCTGGGTAAAGCTTGATTGAAAAACTGAAGGCATGTGTGTTAAGTACCTGTGAATGGATGTGCAATTACCTAGAATTTGCATAGGAAGCAGCTACTAATAGGAAACCCCAGCAAGAAACAACATATAACAACAAAGTTAAAAACGTATGCACATTAGTGAAACAGTAAAAAAAACTAATTCATGCAGAATGCACTACACAGCATGTTTATATGTAGCTGATGAATTGATACAAAGTATAGAATGAGTATAAACCATTAAACTACACTATGCTAGGGATGGTGTAAACATAGAACATTAAAATAATCCTGTGTGTGCTAAGCAATAAAGAGTTGGATTATCTCAATTGCTTATGTCCTTTTATTTCGGTGTTCCACCATCTCCCAAAGATCCATAAATTGCTCGCCAACCCTCCAGGGCATCACATCGTAGCAAGCATTGGATCTTTGGGGGATGGTTTGTCATGAAATGTAGACAAATGTTTGCAACCCCTAATCTGGAACTTGTCTTCTTTTTTAAGAGACACTATTGACCTTCTTCAGTCTCAAGAAATGTCATAGTCCAAAATGTACAGGTGGGTCACTCTTGATTTAATTTATCTGATCTTTCCACTTCACATTGCACTTTCCTCACAGCATCAATATTGTTCTTATTAACGCACAATTATTTCTTATTTGACATGTTATTATTTACAATCACGTGACACGGCTAAAGGGGCTTAATTTGCCCCATCATATGCAGTCATCTGCAGTTGTCATGTACACCCATCTGTGAGTTTATTCATTAAATACCCTCTATTTTATTTTGAAGTTTGCCCAATATATTTCTAAGTACTTTTCCAGTTGCAGTGCAACTGTTGCTCCCCTTCATCTCTATTGCCCCATCATATGCAAATTTGTTTATGGGATATTGGGAAAAAACATATATATATAGTGACACTAATTCTTTTAGGCATAAGATCGTCTATTATAGGCGATATATACTGTAGATGATTTGATCTTTATCTGGGACAGTGAGGACACCTCACTCCTCACTTTCATTGACACTATTAATAACAATGATCTCAATTTAGTTTTCAGATTTGAGCACAACACTCATCACATTAATTTTTTGGGGCGTCACCTTCTTTATAGATGTGGAAGGTAGTATTCAGATGGATATTTATAGAAAAGATCACCATTTGGGGCTGATAAAGTCTGAGGGGCATTTTCCCGGCATATTTCCTTATCTGCCCACATTCTGTCTAGGCCCAGGAGTTCCTTTAGGGACTCCAGAATTGCACTCCCCTCCACATGAGCAGGAACATTCTCCAATGCCTCCAAGTGACTATGCAGCTCCTGAATCTTGCTGGCCCAGACATGGACCTCATGGCTTGAGGGTGGTAATATAATTCTGGTACTCTACAGCTATTGGGCACTCCAGGTCCAATCTCAGCAGTGCCTCCAAATGTAACACAGTTCCCCCCCGCCCCCCTCCCCCCCAATCGCAGATAGGGACATGTGTGGGAATATATCTGTATTACCAGGTGTGGTGCTTTATCTGTTAGGCTCACAGGATGCCTGAACCTCTGCCAGTGACAGCCTAGCGTGTATCCTCTGGAATGATACTCACAATATACAGCGCCTCCACCTGTGCAGGATTCTAGTGTGTAGAATGACCCCTGACACAGGACCCACAGATAGTAACCACATACACCAAGTTATGGTTAAACAGTTTACTACAAGCAGAATAGAACATAACAGATACATCAATGACAACAACCTGAGTGTCACCTCTGTAACACTGGGCTCATAGGCCGTAACCCCACACCATATTTTCATGGGTCCCAAGTGTCACAAGAGTCCCCCTCCCACCAAAGTGTGGAACAGCGCTGCCACTAAGATGAGGTGAGGGTTGGTGCACTTGGTGTGTGATGCAGGTACCTGCCGGGTGTGTCCACACCTGGGCACACTGACGAGCTGGACTTGAGATCCCTTGATCCAGAAGGGTGATCCCCCATCATGATCCACCTCTGCGTGGGGTGGCTCCCGCATGGAGTGATCCACCTTTGCAATGTCTCTTATCTCTGCTAGAAAGCAGAGAGTGATTCACCTTTAACAACCGTGGCCAGGATATACACACTTCATGGCTGGACCCTCACTGTAATGCTGCTCTACAGGACCCTGTCCCTATCATAGGGGGCGTCCCTGTAGCAGCCACAAGCTGAGGGTGAGTTAGGCCTAGCTGGGGCCTAAGGGGAGACTTCTGGCCTAGTGCATGGGCTACTTGCCTCCCTGCACATATACACCCTCCTCTCTGTGTCCCAGCTCCAACTGATTTCCTGGGCTAGTGCGCAACAATGTATCTTTCCCTTCAGGGTAAGCTGAAAGCCCTATTGGCTGCTGTGGCATCACATGTGCTCCAGCCCCTGGGAGTTTATAGTTCCCCATGGGCTTCTTTAGATTGGGGCTGCGTGCGCGATCTCCACTGTGCATGTGTGAACTTCTAATGGCCGCCGCTGCCTTCAACTGCACATGCGTGACTTCGGGTGGTCCCTGCACTATGGCGCGCCACCCCTGCCATTCTGCAATCCCTGTAATGGCCGCTGTGTCGCTACTGCGCATGCACAAGTACACCAAAGATGGCGGCGCGCTGCAGAGGGAGCTGCCGGTCAGCCCGTCGCCACCCGCAACTGCCCTTATTGCAAAGAAGGTAAAGGAGGGGGAAATGGAGGACCGGGGAACCAGAGGGGACCTGGCTACATTCAGTATAGCAGTAGCAGTTAGCAATTGTCAAATGATGCTGGGTAGTTTAATAGAAAACACATTTATCAAAATAGAAACAAAAATAAAATGTCCTTAACCAATTAAATAGTTACCATATTTATAGCATGTATTAGGACATGACAAAATCATATCTCACAATATATAAGAGGTACAGTATTAAATGTGATGTTCAACATCACATAACCTCCCTCCCAAAAATATTAATATAGCTTTATATACAGTAGGAGCAGCTGTCCACTTCAAATTGTGTTGGGAAGTTTTCATTCATCAAGAAGTTGGAAGAACCTGCTGGAGGAAGGAGGAAATACTTGTGTTACTTTTACAGAACTGTAAGTATTTTGAAGACACACGGCGTAGAGTATAATACACTGTGTACCTGATTAGGGGCATTTTTGTCTAGGAGGAGCGGGACATGCCCAGTGAATCTCCATGTGATAATAACCTGCAATTTATATTACAGTACAAATATTAACACAGTGCACACTAAAATATGCACCTTCTGTTTGCTTACTCTCCTAACCGCTCGTGTCTTTGTTTGCACTTGGCTGCAGCTGCGTCTCTGAGCACGATGGGTGGGGGACGGTAATAGAACGCATTAGAACTTGATCCTCCCTGGCAATGTACAGGACAGTAGAAATGTTAATGTACACTAAAGCCTGTCAACATACTACAGCAAACAAAATGCACCTATAGTACTTTACACACCTCAGTCTCCCACAAAGTGATCATTAACTGGTATCCAGACAGATCGTAGCAGCAAAATATGCGGTCCATAGTGACCCCGTTCAGGGCTGGCAGGGTTAGTGCATGGACACGTGGAGGGATTAATAAGCCCAGGCCTACATGCGTAAACATGCAGTTTATCCCGGAATGTGCCTACAGAATATTAAGAGACACAATTTTAACTGACACTTGAACCCATGGCACTGACACTTACCTGTCACAGGTCGCAAGAGCAGTAACCGATGCATGATTCACACACACACCTGTTGGGGTTAACAGGGCATGGGTGTTGGAGCACCAGCACACCTGGTGTAAGGTTCTTTCTGTGGGTTCACGTACTGCGAGAGTGGTGGGTGCTGCCTGTGCAGCGGTTAATGATGGGGGTGCAGGACAGTCTGTGGGATCGGCAGGTACCGTGGGTTCTGGTGGTCTGCGAGAACGGCAAGTGATGTGGCATCTGCTGGGAATACAGGTACTGTGCGTACAACAAGGTCTTCAGGTTGTGTGCTGCCTGTACATACATGGGGTATTGCAGACATTGCTCCAACCTCCGGTGCCGGTGTTGTGTGACGTTTAGAGTTTCTAGACATTTGTTACATTGTATATTGTATGGAAACGTGTTAAGTTTTTGTGCAGTTCAACGCAGGCAAGGACAAAGATAATCAGTGCGCCATCTGCCTGACACATACTGAATTGCAATTACATACATAAACCTTACATTCTGGCACATACTGAATTGCAATTACATAAATAACCTTTACATATAATTCTGCTGGCTGACTGTTGCTGGACCACGCGCAAGTCGCAGTGAAAAAAAGTGTTCCTGCGGGTGGAATCTCAAGCCTCGCCATGGTACTGAACACAGTAGATGCGGCAACATAGAAAAACAATCTATAGCCTGACAACTCACAGCCCTTTTGTCAAGAAGGAATGAGGGATATGTACGCCTTAGGCTAAGGCCCCGTTGCACGCGTCCGCACGGCTGTCTTGTTTGCCGGCGGCGCGTGCAACTCACTGCAGCGCGATCTGCGGTCTGCAGGAAACTTTTTCCGGCGCGGGGGGGCGGGGGGGGTGGCAAATCAGGTGGGAGGGGGCGGCCATGACGTGAGGGGGCGCGACCATGATGTGAGGGGGTGGGACCGCCCGTCAGCCGTTCAGCCCCTCAACTCCTCAGCCGTTTAGCCCCTCAGCCCCTCAACCGCTGAGCCCCTCCACTCCTCAGCCCCTCAAATCCTCACACACAGACAGGCACTCACGCACTCAGGCACACACACAGACAGGCACTCACGCACACACATAGACAGGCACACACACAGACAGGCACTCACACACTCAGGAACACACACAGACAGGCACTCACGCACACAGGCACACACACAGACAGACACTCACGCACACACATATACAGGCACTCACACACTCAGGAACACACACAGACAGGCACTCACACACACAGGCACACACACAGACAGGCACTCACGCACACACATAGACAGGCACACACACAGACAGGCACTCACACACTCAGGCACACACACAGCCGAACACACAAAACAGACACACAAGCTGCTCTCCTCCCCTCCTCCCCATTGGCTGACTCGCGTACCACGTGACACGTCAGCGCTGAAAAGCACAATCCGGTTGTAGCTCCAGCAGGCTGACGCGTCACAGTACGTAGTCAGCCCTGCCGGACGGAGGCAGCGGGGGCAAGGACCATTCGATTAAGTGTGTGGTGGCCCGCGGCCATGCGGCCGCGAGCGCCGCCGGCCGCAGCGGGTACGCAGCCTTACAGTATATACCCATATTAACACATGGTGACAAAATTAGCCATGATGGCTGCAATGCTTTTGTATGACATCATAAGACCCAAAGACATGAACCCGGTTGTGCCAAAGAATAAAAAGATAGAAGATCATATTGTAAGACAATAACAAAAAGAGGAAGATAAAGCTAATAAAAGCCATTACAGAATACAGCTACAGTATAACAAGCTTTATAAGGTTATCTATCCGGTCTAGTAATATTTAAACAAACTAATATTCAACATGATCCAGAAAAAATTAAATCATATAAGCTCTAAGTATTATGATAATAAAATGATTACATTATATAGTTTCTTCATAATGTTGATTGAAATTTGTTGCAAAGAAAATAAGCTTTAGGAGGAGGAGGATCGGGTAGAGATGGACATTGCAGGGAGGGAACAGAGAAAACGCTTGGCCAGGAGCAGGTACAGTAATTCACAATCACAAATGATCAAAGGGAAGGGGGACTGGCTAGTTGTAACAGGGTGCCTTCCCTGTTTAAGTAGTTGTACAGGAAAACCTGTGTAGTGAGCTAGAGTCCAGCACTGAGCAGGTTAATTCAGAGCAGACTGTACTAATTAACCCGCTCAGCTGGCTGCTCCTTTAAAAACACTGCAGCATTGACGGCAGAGAGATCTCTAGTCCAGGGAGACGCCATGTACTGCTGGAGGGATCACAGGGGACTATGGCTCTTTGGTCCAGACAAGTACTGGACCGCTGTGGAGAGAAATCTGCCCAAGGACTTTCATGACCCCTATCCTAGTGAAGGTAACTGACCTCCACTCTGATGTATATATGTGTTGCAGGTAGGGTGCTTAGCCCCCCAACCCATAGACAGGGCTATGATGTTTAGACAGCACTCCCTATAGGAGCTACAGTAGGTTGTTTTGTTTTCCTTTATCCCTGTTTTGCTGATTCCAAACTGTTTATGTTTTGAAGGTTCTGGCTAAATGAAATCCTATTTTGATTTCCCTTAAAAAATCTCCTGTTCTGCTCTAATAACCTCAGCACATATCTCCTACACTGGTATTTAAACTAATTGGGGGGAATAGATAATGACAAAAAAGCACAGATACATATAATACACTGGCGACACACTTTATTCGAGCTCGGCTAGTCCCACGAATTCGGGTATACCCGGGTGTATTGAGGTTTGTGACTGTTTTCTGCCCGAGTGCATTGAGGTATTTTCCAGGCAGGGATTGAAGCATTTTATTCCCACTGGCTGCAATACTGCACAGTATATATATATATATATATATATATATATATATATACTGCATTACAATTCATGAATTTATGCCATCTGGTAGACACGCGAAGCATTGCAGCTTATTAAATCCTAATCATTATCATTTAACAGATCAGCCGCCCGTCAGCCAGGCATGAACCCAGGCTGGGAAGGCAAACACAACGGGGCTTGTTAGAGGTGAGGAGCGGCGCATTCCAGGTATCTGCCAGGTACATACTGGTATTTGCTCGAATAAAGTGTGTCGGTGCAGTACAAACAGTGATTCCCTGGCGCACTATCAGATATTAAACCTGACTGATGAAAGTAGTCCCATGAATCAATTGATGATAAGAATGAGAACCACAGTCCACAATGTCCCGTTCTTTTAGATTGGAGACTTGTCTGGAAATAGAAATGAAACAACCATTGCGCAGTACCCTATGGTCAGTGTTCCACACCCCCACCGTTGCTATCTACTTACTTAAAAATAGATAATAATGGGCCTCAAAAGGTTTCTTTATTCTCCTCACGGTTGGCTCCAACTGATTCCTGCTACTGGTAACACGATCCTTTTTTCCAGCATCAGCAACACCATACACCGATTGGGAACAGAAATGGGCACCAATAGTGTGATACTATAAACATTTATTGTTAAAAAATAACAGGCTTAAAAACATGCACTCACATGCTGTAACGCCCTATGCGTGTCCTACAACGTGCCGTCCGCTTAACA
This sequence comes from Ascaphus truei, assembly GCF_040206685.1. NCBI lineage: Eukaryota > Metazoa > Chordata > Amphibia > Anura > Ascaphidae > Ascaphus > Ascaphus truei. The sequence goes on from NC_134484.1 coordinate 358,354,028, forward strand.
TGCGAGGATGCCGAGGGATTGCAGAAGGAGGCTGGAATCGGCGTGGATCCCCGTTTCGTGGCCGCGACTCGGAGCGCCTGGTCCCTCCTCCGCTGACGTTCTCTGCCAATCAACCTATTCTCCTCACACAGGGTCTGCACGTCGCGGTACGTCCTGCAAGCTCCACCCTACGCGCGTTTCGTGACTCTGACGTCACTTCTTCAGGGGTAATGGAGCTGTGGGGGCACTGGAGGTAATTTATACCTTTGTGCATAGCCGTCGAGGGGTTTCCATTGGATAAATGTCCTCACTGGAAACTCCTACTAATTATCCACTTATATACTGATGACGGGCAATTTGTGTACAACAGGTTTAACCACTTCATGCCTGGACAGCAATAAGTACTAAATACATGTATTCTGGCATGCTATAAAATGTTTTAAAAGGACATTATTGATACATCCTGATGTCAATAAATCTAATAAAATACATGAATAAAACTCTAATACATATAGAAATAAAAAGTAATTAACAACCTTGTGGCTTCTTATTATTAATGTGCAAGATAGCTGTTGTGCTAGCTCCCTGCCAATGTCAGCATAGAGGACCCAGAGGTGGAAAGAGAATGCTTTGGATATAAAAATCAGGTAACCTGGTTAGGTGATATTCAACATCAGCAGTATACAGATCTAACTATCCCTCAGGAATGCTGCCAAGTCAAATTCAATGTTAAGTCCTCTCGGGGTCATGGTTTTAAGGGTATATATCCAGTAGCTTTCGCGTCTGGATATAAGATTTATTTTATCACCCCCCCTCCAATTCTGCTTGGGACATTCAATCCCTTTGCAGATTAACCCTTCCGGATTTTGTCCATGTTTATTTTTAAAGTGACTGGAGACACTATGTGTCTCCAGACCCCTTTTAATGTTGTAAACATGTTCCGCAAGACGTCGTTTCAATGGTCTACCTGTTCGCCCTACATATTGTAGTCCACATGGGCACTCTAACAGATAGACCACAAAAGGAGTCTTGCAGGAAATGAATGATTTAATGGGAAATTTAGTCCCTGTGACATTGGATTTGAATTGCTTACATTTGAAGCTGTATCTACAGCCGATACATTTATCACATGTAAAGAATCCATCCAATTCCTTTAGCCATGTTGTATTTTGTGCTTTCATGGAATTGAACGGACAGCTCGGGGATAATTTGAGTTTTAGATTATCGGCTTTTTTAAACACTATCTGAGGGTGTTTTGGTAATATTGATTTGAGGATAGTATCACCGTGTAGGATGCCCCAATGTTTCCTAATTATTTGTGTTATTTTCTTTGACATCCCATTATATTTGGTAATGAAGGGAATGAACTCTACACCATCTGCTTGTTTTGATCTCTTATTGTCCATACAGACAAGGTCATCTCTATTGATACTTTTTACAGTTTCTAAGGCTCTCACAACCATATTTGGATTATATTCTCTCTGGATAAACTTATCCTTAAGATCATTGGCCTGCATCTCAAATATCTCCGGTTGAGAGCAATTCCTTTTGGTTCTTAGGAACTGGCCCTTAGGAATATTATTAATCCATCTATGGTTGTGATGGCTAGATGCCAGAAGATACGTGTTAGCATCTACCTTTTTATAAAAGGTCTTAGTCTCAATGGACCCTTTCTCGATGAACAATGTGAGATCTAAAAAGTCTATACTTGATGGGCTAGTGTTGAATGTGAATTTTAAATTCATATTATTATTGTTCAAGTATGTTTTGAACTTCCCAAGTTCTTCAGTGTCTCCTCCCCAGATACATAGCACGTCATCTATATAGCGTTTCCATAGTACAAGGTTCGCCCCAAATGGGCCACCGGAATGGATATACTCCTCCCACATGCCCATAAAAATGTTGGCATAACTGGGGGCGAACCTTGCACCCATGGCAGTGCCACATATCTGGAGGAAGAAGCTGTTGTCATAACTGAAATAATTATGCGTAAGTATATAGCGTATCCCCTCTAGTATGAATTCTCTAAATCCCTGTTCAAGACTGTCATCTTGATTTAGCACCCTTCTAATTGCTCTGATACCTAAATCGTGATTTATAACGGTATATAGAGACGTCACGTCACACGTGACCCAAATGTAATGATCTTCCCATTTCAGGTCCCTAACCAAATTCAGTACGTGTGTTGTGTCTCTTAGAAAAGACGGGATTTTGGGGACATATTTCTGCAGAGTGGAGTCAATGAACTGCGACAAATTGGATGTCAGTGATTTTATCCCCGATATAATGGGGCGTCCGGGGGGATTCCAAAGATCTTTGTGACTCTTTGGAATAAAATAGAAAACTGGAATCCTTGGCTGTGATACATCCAAGAATTCCAATTCACTTTTGGAGATATTTCCATCCAAGAATCCCTTATGTAGATATTCTTGAAGTGCTGTTTTAAACTCTATGGATGGATTGCACGACAGTTTTTTATATGTAGTTCCATCACTTAGGAGTTACCCCTGAAGAAGTGACGTCAGAGTCACGAAACGCGCGTAGGGTGGAGCTTGCAGGACGTACCGCGACGTGCAGACCCTGTGTGAGGAGAATAGGTTGATTGGCAGAGAACGTCAGCGGAGGAGGGACCAGGCGCTCCGAGTCGCGGCCACGAAACGGGGATCCACGCCGATTCCAGCCTCCTTCTGCAATCCCTCGGCATCCTCGCATGTTAAGCGGACGGCACGTTGTAGGACACGCATAGGGCGTTATATCATGTGAGTGCATGTTTTTAAGCCTGTTATTTTTTAACAATAAATGTTTATAGTATCACACTATTGGTGCCCATTTCTGTTCCCAATCGGTGTATGGCGTTGCTGATGCTGGAAAAAAGGATCGTGTTACCAGTAGCAGGAATCAGTTGGAGCCAACCGTGAGGAGAATAAAGAAACCTTTTGAGGCCCATTATTATCTATTTTTAAGTAAGTAGATAGCAACGGTGGGGGTGTGGAACACTGACCATAGGGTACTGCGCAATGGTTGTTTCATTTCTATTTCCAGACAAGTCTCCAATCTAAAAGAACGTGACATTGTGGACTGTGGTTCTCATTCTTATCATCAATTGATTCATGGGACTACTTTCATCAGTCAGGTTTAATATCTGATAGTGCGCCAGGGAATCACTGTTTGTATTATATGTATCTGTGCTTTTTTGTCATTATCTGTGCTTTGTATACATTCCTTGTGGATAGGTTTGTTTTCATTCCTGAGGCAGCCATTCCCTAATCTGCTAAAATAGGTTGTGAGGGATCATTATTAGGGTTTCCCACATAGGGGTTCCCCTTTTTTGTTTGTAGAGCACCTGTCTATATCACTTGTATATAGGTTAAGTTTTTTAGTTTAGAGCGCTGATTATATGCTTTTAGTTTAATTTTCTTCACCACTAATTGGGGGGAATATCTCAAGCAACAACTACAATTAAGGGCTTTAGCCATACCGCTGTGTAAATGAAAGACTGAAGCTGTCAATCTCACACTCCTCACACTCAGCCTCAGGGATATCCTTGCTATACTCGCAACCTGTGTTTTCTTCACTGCATTGTCTCTTCATTGCGCTGCATTTTGGAAATTCTGAGGAACTTACCTTTTTGTTTATTGTATTGTATGTTTTTTTTTATATAGCGCCATAAATGTACATAGCGCTTCACAGTAGTAATACATAATATAAATAACAGATCATGGGAATAAGTGCTTCAGACATAAAAGTAACATTAAGGAAGAGGAGTCCCTGCTCCGAAGAGCTTACAATCTAATTGGTAGGTAGGGAGAACGTACAGAGACAGTAGGAGGGAATTCTAGTACGTGCGTCTGCAGGGGGCCAAGCATTATGTATCATGTGTCCATGATTATCCACAGTGCTATTCATATGCTTCTTTAAGCAGATGTGTCTTCAGGTGGGTCTTAAAGGTGGATAGCGAGGGTGCTAGTTGGTATTGAGGGGAAGGGCATTCCAGAGGTGTGGGGTAGAAAGTGAGAAAGGTTTAAGGTGGGAGAGAGCTTTAGATACAAAGGAGGTAGAAAGAAGACATCCTTGAGAAGAACGCAAGAGTCGGGATGGTGCATAGCGAGAAATTAGGGCATTCCAGAGGTGAGGGGCAGAAGAATGTAAAGCTTTAAAAGTGAGGAGAATTGAGTGTGAGATACGGGATTTGATCGGAAGCCAGGAGAGGGATTTCAGGAGGGGAGATGCAGAGACAGATTTAGGAAAGAGTAGAGTGATTCTGGCAACAGTGTTTAGGATAGATTGTAGGGGAGACAGGTGAGAGGCAGGAAGGCCGGACAGCAGGAGGTTGCAGTAATCGAGACGTGAGAGAATGAGGGCCTGAGTCAGAGTTTTAGCAGTCGAGTAACAGAGGAAAGGGCGTATCTTTGTGATATTGCAGAGGAAAAAGCAACAAGTTTTAGAAACGTTTTGAATATGAGAGGAGAATGAGAGAGAGGAATCAAGTGTAACCCCTAGGCAGCGTGCTTGGGCTACCGGGTGAAAGATCGTATTTCCAATAGCAATGGGGAAGGAGGTAGTAGGGCCAGGTTTGGGAGGAAGTATAAGGAGCTCTGTTTTTGCCATGTTAAGTTTCAGTCGGCAGATGGCCATCCAGGATGATATTCCAGAGAGGCATTCAGAAACTTTGGTCTATATAGCAGGGGTTGAAAGGTAAATTTGTGTGTCGTCAGCATAGAGGTGATATTTAAACCCAAAAGATGTGATTAGGTCACCTAGAGAGAGTGTGTAAAGAAAAAAGAGAAGGGGTCCGAGGACAGAGTTTATCTTGAATTCTATTGTGCAAATGAAATTCACGGTAATTAATCCTCTGGAACACATCTTGGGAGCCACCCCTCCCCCCTCCTTTGTCTCCCAAAACGCTTCCCCCCTTATCTAAGTTTTTATGTTCTCCTTTATCTCCATGTTATTTACCCATCCTTTTTTACACTCCTTATTTTCCCCTTGTTTGGCCCCGTTGTTGTTTTTTCCCTTCCAATATTATCTAGTCTCCCCCACATATCCATTCCATCTTCTGTGCTGCATTATGCATATCCTGATATGCAGTGTTCGACAAACCCGGTCGCTAGGGGCGAACGGATTTTGCCCACTGGCGATTGGCCCAAGCAGCGCACGTGGTTCTGTTTAATTTCCCCTGCTCGCGCTGAAAGCGGCCTTCCTTTTCAATCTTGATCCTACGTGAGCATGTAAGTACTTTCCCATGCCTCTAATATGCCCCCCACAAGCCCCTCCGCTGCCCCGTCTCCCACATGCCTCCGATGCCCCCCCACATGACTCTGATGCTCCCCCGTGGCTCTCCGATGCTCCCACATGTCCCTGCTGGACACGGTGATCGTGACCTGGAGCGGGTCTCCTGGCGCCGGTTCCACTTAGTCTCGCAGAATTTGGAGGGCTTCCTCACCTGCTCTTTCTCCCGCAAGCGGCTCCGTTTCTTGAGTGAGTGAGTGTGAAAGTGTGACTGTGTGTGTATACAGACACCCACCCACAGTCACCTGCCCACCCAGTCACCGTCACCCACCCTCTCTCTCTCACCCACATTCTGGCTCACACTCTGGATCTGGATATCTTATTTACCCTATATATATCTTAACTGCCCTATACCTACACCGAAATAAATAACCTATACTGCTTTCTTCCAGATCTGACTCAAGCTTCACACAGGAGACATCAGATTCCCCCCTAACCCAGAAGACAGGTAGGGAACGCCTCCCCTCCAACATATAACATTGCGGAAATGGGGGTACCTGGACATTTAGGGACTGCGGATCAGGTAAGATCCCAGGTGGGATTGTTACTTTAGATATTAAGTGGTTAAGGGCTTCAGGAAAGTAGTCATTCACATCTGGATCTTTTTCCTTAGATATATATATGCACCTTAACCCTGGCTGTGCTCAAAGCTGTGACCATGCAGCAAGCTTAAGCCTATAGGGAACCATGTTAAAAATGGTTATTGAGGCAAAAAGTGACACTGTGTGCTCATTTGCATGTCATTTCCCAGAATCCCTTGCTGCAGTGGAAGTGCTGTATGCTGGATGATAATGGGGAAAGGCGGGGTTGCAGACCTGCCTAAGACATGCAGATGAGCATACAATTATATTTGCATATATATATATATATATATATATAGATATAAAGCAACTGTAAATATTACTGTATGCTCATTTGCATATCTTAGACAGGTCTGCAACCCTGTCTTTCCCCATTATCGCCCAGCATACAGCGCTTCCACTGCAGCAAGGGATTCTGGGAAATGACATGCAAATGAGCACTCAGTGCCACCTTTTGTCTCAAGCTCGTATTACACAAGCAAATCCTCAAGCCAATGCATGCTGTTTTAAACACAACTTTTAGACAGAGGCTGGGATCAGATGCAAAGCCATTAAACCCACTCACAGACATGTTTCAACCTTGATGGTATCATCAGTGTGAGGTTGGTCTTAATATAACACACACACACACACACACGTATCATGTAATACAATAAATAAACTTATGTCAAAACGAATGTTGTTCATACTAGGAATTAATTTTATTTTTTAAAGCAGGGCGGGGCTAGGTGGCGAGTAGATTTTTAGGCGAGTTGTCGACCACTGCTATGTATCATTTTTATTGTTATTTACTTATGTACGTTGTATTTTTTTATGTCCGTTATGTGTTTTTTTTTTTTTTTTGCCCTAGCCGTGCTGTATAGTAACCTTCTAGTCAGTAAATATATTTTTTCTGCTTAAGTCATTACTGTACTTTGTTTTGACATGTTTTCATACAGTACTTAGAGTGCTGGGAACTCCATGTGTGTTTTATACTCACAACCTGCATTAATATACAGATAATACATTTAACCATAGTATGAATCAGTCTGCCTATATATTAAATAATACTGGGCAGGTGATTTTGGCTTGCCGGTGTCTCTATTTTATCACTTTTAGTCCGAGGAAAGCAGAGCCAGCCCGTGGATCTGTACTCTCAGTCAAAATTAACCCTACAGCATTTGAGAGAGATTTCACTAGCTTCCCCATACAATGTTTTATAAAACAGCAATTTATTATAAATGTTATAAATTATTTTTGAAAGGTTAAACCTTACTGTACATGAATACAAAATATATATATTCATTATATTGAGAAAGTATGTAAGAATATTCCCTTATATTTTGAGTTGGTACACTTGTTCGTAGTTTGTCAAAATGAATAAAATGTAAAAAAAAAAAACACACATTGCAGTTGGAGACAGTGAACCATCAACAACAAATTCAACATATACAGACATGTCAACTCTCACTGATATTAAGAGATCTCGTAGACTTCGATGAAGTCTAACATATTAAAAAAAACAGTAATTTTCCATTAAAATGTACCAAAATACCAATTTCTGCCATTGACATCTCTGCATATAGTACAATTTAGAAGTAATTATAATATGATATTCTGAATATAATTACAATGCACATATAAGGCAACTGATTAAAGAATATATACTTCAACATAAACTAATTCAATGAATGTACAAATTAGGACTTCTAGAAGTCTGAGAAACGACATTCACAGCTATGTAATAAATGACAAAATGTTTCCAGTTTATTTTCAATTTAAAAGTAACAACTATCATAAGTTATGCTGAAGTTAAGACTTCAAATATAGTTATCGATATGCTTCCATCTCATCTAGTACACCTCTCATTGTCTCAAAAGAGACTTCTCCTTTTGGATGTCTCTTTGCAGCCAGTTTCCACAGTTCTTCAAAGTTTTGATCTGAAATATTGACACCGCTATTGCGGAGTACCTGTGCAATCTACAAAAGCAGAGAAATGGTACAATTACTGATGAGTAGGATCAATTAACTTTCTAAGACATTTGAATATGGATACATGAACCGTAAAAAAAAAACTATATTAAATTCATAATTATATTATTCATATTATATAATATATAACTAATGTTAAATAAGTGTTTGTGCCATATAGTTTTATTACAGCTTATGCTGAAAATTATCTACATTTTGCAAATGTTGCCCTGGAAGACAATTAACTGGGTCAAAGGAACACATGTGAAAATGCAGACGCTGCTCTGTTTTTATATGTTAAAGGGAGCTGATTGGAAGTTTAGGGACATATTTTCAAAGCAATGCTATTCAGTAAGACAGCAAGGCTTAGTAAATATATCCAGATAAGACCGATTATAGTGACTGGGCTATAAAAGGTCTTATAGATTAACACTGCTTAGTAGATATCTTCCTTTATGGCCCGTTCACTTGAATGGGCAGTGAGGTACCTCCAAGCACGAAAGGTGACCTATGGAGTATCATTCTTAATAAAAACAGCAGGGGCCTTAATCACTGAATATAGAATGAGCTATTAACCATAACAGCTAATAAGAAATTAGGATGGAGAAATATAGAATTTAGCTACTCTGCATTTAGCAGGTATGTAGAACTTACCTTTTACATAATGCTAATTGTACCTGTTCCCCACAAAAACAAAAAGTAGACAATACAGAACTATACACACCAACTAAAACATAGGAACTGACAAAAAATCATATTTCTGGTTACAGTTCTAAAATCTTTGATTAAATGGATTTTGGTGGGCCAATAAGTGAGTAAAATCACATACGGAACATGCGATAAACAATTAAGGCTCCAACGCATTGGATTTCTTCAACAACTAGCTGTACCCGGCATAACATACGCCGATCTAACAGATCTTCAAGGTTATTATTGAAACATTACTCTCTGTTTTCACCCCTCCCAATAATGCCTTGCTGTCTCTTGTCCCCGCTTTGCCACCTTACGCTCTCCTCCATCATGCCCTGCTCCTCTTTGCACTCCCTGCCTTGCAGTATGTGCTCCTCTATATGCACACTACACTCCCTCCTTTCCTTGCTGTCTCTCGGTTTCCTCCTCCTACTCACCTTGCTGTCTCTCCTCCTCTCTCTTTGCACCCTCCTGCCCCATGTGCACACTTCTCTCCATTCCCTCCTCGTCCTCCATCTGTGTCCTCCCCCTTGCTGTCTGTTTCTCCTTCCCTCCTTGCTGTCTCTCCTCCCCTCGCCACCTATCTCCTTAACCATGCCCTGCTCCTCTTTGAACTCTCCTCCCCTCTCTATGCATTCCCTGCCTTATTATGTCTGTTCCTCTCTGTGCACATTACACTCCCTCCTCATCTTATCTGTCTCCTCTCTCCTCCTTGCAGTCTCTCTGTCTCCCCCCCTTCCAGTTCCTCTCGAGGACGCATTAAGGTTGTTGCTTAGCAAACCTGTAACAGCTGAACCTTTGTACGGAAACATACCCAAGGTGTGTGTCTGTGTGTGTGCCAAAGACACGGCAGGACAGGGATGACCATACATTTTTGACTTCCTTTCATGTACTCACTAGTCAGCCAACCTTTCTTTGCTTACTTATGCCTACTGTGACAGTCAGAATGAAGCTTGAACTGAAAGATGCAACTGCCAAACTTCCTAACTTTATTGTTTAAGTCCAACCGTACTGCAAATATTTTTAAATTGGTGCTGAACAAAAATTATTACAAATACTATTTAAAAGCAGGGAAGAGTATGGATTGATACTATATTAATACTACTAATGCATTTTTAAGAGGTCTCGGCTGTGGTCATTTTTCATCAAAATATTTATTTATGTAGACTAGAGTTTTTCTCTTGTTTCTTTCAATGTGACTTTTATTATTTTTAATTTTATCATAGACATGGACTCAATAAATTCCAGGGTCTTTAGGCAATACTTTACCTCTTCCTTTGGACGTGACTTTAAAACATCTCTGTCATAGACACTGTTCTGGGTGAAGATTGATGGACATAGCAACCCAAATGCATTAGCCTCATCTCCATAATTGTTCCTATCACTGATTCTGCGAATGCGTGGTGGGGCGATGTCAGTGCGAATTGTAGGTATCCCAAATGTTCTATAATCTGAGCAACAAAAATAACAGTAAAGGTGTCAATGACATTTCTTATTTATGTACATTTTCTTTTGTTTAATTAAAATGGTGACTTTATTGAATAACTTCTGTCTCCCAAAAGGGAGATAGTTTTTGAAGAGGAAGAACCACATTCAAAATCCAGTACACGCGCTTGGTCGCTCTATTGACAGAGACATATCCAAGGGCTAAATATATCCGCTCAAACTCCCCTTGAAAAAACACCTGTTCTCAAAAAGGAGCACACCTGAAACACCTGGGAGATATGCTAATAGGAGTAATTAAAATATACTTTGCATATCCCCCAGGTATCTCCAGTGTGCTCCTTTTTGGGCACTTGGGACTCATAAAATAGGCCTCTCTCTCATATATTTCAGGGTCTGGAAGGAGCCAACGCTACCATTAGGTATGACCCAAGTAGCATATTGTTAAATCCCTGTGTTAACTATAACGGAGTTATGTGTACAGGCATTGTTAGAGAGAACACCTTTTTTTTATATATCATTTGCACTAATGCCAGTTATAGTAACGCAAGGGCTTCTTATGGCTGAAAACAGCACTTAACACTACATTAGTGAGCTTTGAAGATACGTGTTGGCACTTAACAAGCCGTTCACTTAAAGTAAGGCAGCTTTGCGAATCTGGGCCATAACTATTTATGATGCCAACACCTGCAACTACTACTAAAAATCAGGTAGGTATGAATTATGTCTAAAGTATTGTCATTCATTTTAACAGTAAACCTAATCATGGGAAGAAATGTATTAAATAAAGGAAGACATGTCAATGGTCACCAAGGGGATATTTGATATTAAATTGACATCAATTTGCGTCAATGTCAAGGTGATTTGAGTCAACTTTACTCCACCTGGGTCAGTGAATGAATTGGGGAGTGGTTAGATGAGTTGCTTGACACTGTATTACAATTGGGTGTTTCGTATTGGATTTTATTCATCAGGGATGAAGTATAGACCCAAAACAAAACGCGTATGATGTGTTAGTGGCACACTGACTTATATGGACTTTATTTGAGCAAATATTTATCCCTGTCAGCAGTCTTTGGCCCGGTTTATACAATGATTGTCACTTTTTTATGATGTGGGTCTAGTGAAGTCTATTTGGGCGACCACATGAGAACCTAGCCGGACCTTGCTTCCAGTACACGGGCAGGAGCCGTGCGGTAGCTGCTCTTTCATCCACTGCTATTTTCTACCACCAGGATCCAGCTGTACAAAACATCTTGAGGCTGTCGGTACAATACCTACCTCCGTCGGATTACATTGGTGACTGACTAGAGCCAGATTTGGATGTCCAGCGGAAGAGGGGCTTTGCTATATGCTGCATGCAGTTGGGAACATGTGCCATAATTTATGTAGTGCCTGTTTATATGAGCGTTGATGTACTGTACGTGCAATATTTACTACCTTCACCCTTTATCAATATAATTTGAGTATACTACAGCACGAGTTGTGCGCTGTTTGTTCTTTTTTTAAATTAGTTTCATTGGATGTCGAGCCATCTGAAGTTACACAGCAGCAGACACACTTATTTGTGTATTATGACATTTTTTCCCTTATTTTTGATCACTTTGTACTGAATTGTTATTTCACAATAAGACTATTTAATATTTGTTACTTCATTAATCACTCACTTGTGCTTTATTTATATTATCACATGGTTGAAGGTTTTATTATTTTTCTACTTGTAATATTTTGTATCTACAATTAGTAGCGCAGACTTTTTCCCTATTTTATCAAAGTTTGTGTCTGTAAATTGTGCAGTTTTCCGTTCAATTTGCATCGCTTAAATCCGCCAAGTCAGAGTTGGCATTATCCAGTTTTCTCAAGAGATCAGTGCCAGATGTAACATAAATAGCAAGCTCCCTACATTTGCTGGTGAAGCAAATTAGAGTAAAAGAAAATTCTTGCTCTTTGTAGAGCAAACTGGCTCATCCTGAAATGTATATTTTTCAGTCTGTTCTATTTCCTATGTAAGCATGTATATAACCACTTGAGAAGCAAATATACTAATACTAATGAAAGTCTGTCTTGGCGAGTTAAACCTGGAAGTGATACTGTATATAATATTTTCTAATAAAAGACCTCAACGCTTTAAAAAATGTTTTTGTTCTGATATCTTCCTAATTGTGGCTCCCTAGAAAATCCCCTAGGGGACCAAACTGATGTTTTCCTTGCTATATCTGATTTGCCTTGTGAATCAGAACATTTCAAAACTAAGCTTCCTCAGAGACATTATACAATTTTAATGTGTACAATTTTCTGGCCATAACATTAACCAGACACTAATGGTAAAAATTATTTAATCACCATAGGCAATTCATCCACATAATAGTTCTCTTAACGAAGTTTGTGCAATGGTTTATAAATAAATGTGTTGCAGAACCCTACTGGAAGTTATTCTTTAAAAAATATATCTTATCCATTGATATTATCTCTTGAATGCTTAGAATGTCAACATAATGTACTTACACGCAGAACTTGGACCTCCCACAACTGCATTGACCTGAGATGAAGATGTACGATACATGTCCAATACTTGATTTACTGATTTTGAGAGAGTTATTGGTGTTTTTTCACACCCCCCTTCTTCTTCTTTCAATGTAAGATCTTCAGGTTTCAGCAGCCCTTCTAGGGGTCCAAAAGTTTGTACTACTTTTTCTTTCAAGGATGAATCCTGAGTCTCATCCACATTTTTCTTCCCTGTAGAATATGCAAAGACTATCTAACTCACTAGAAAAAACATTAATGAAAGTGCAAACTAGTGGGGTTTAGCACTGTGCAGGCTTAGTTATCAAATTACCACACCTTTAAATTTAAGACAAAATTACAAATAGTTTATCTTCATTAGTTTTTGTTCCCTTGTTTAAAAAAAAAAAAAAATAAGTATTTAGCATTTTTGAAATACTGTACTAAGTACTAGTATACAGTATTTGATATTTTTATAAACGACTTCAGGAACGAGACAATTAGAACAATACTGGTACTAGGAACAGTTCCCAAAACAGGTTACCAGGATTAAAGAAATATACTGCAAAGGTGACAAAGTTACCCTAAGCAGTTAGGTAGAACACAAATGTCATATCTTACAGTAAAATGTTTAGCCTGCTGAGCCAATACATCGTAATGGAACATTTGACCTACTTAACAGTTAATTAAAATGTAAATTATTAGGTAAACAGCTTCATACAAAGTATGAAGACAAAATATTATGATCATCATTATACCCATTGACAGAATCTTCTACCTTGTGTAAGTATTTTTTCTTCCAACTTTCCAATTGTCATTTTATCTTTCCAGTTCAGAAAGTTTGCAAACTCTATGAAGTTAATCAAACCATCTTCATCAACATCACAGTATTCAAGTAAAGCATCCAAAAGGTCACTTTCCAGATCCAGGCCAAACTGGACACAGGTCTTTTTCAATTCTTCTTTATCTATTTTTCCATCACCGTTCTAGAAAACACAACACATGCAATTAAAACGTACAGAACATGTGGAGAGCTGAAACTAATATGATATAAATTAATTTCTGCCTGAAGCTGCAGTCCCCTTACTCTTTTTTTCTTTTGTTTACCACCCCTTATTTTATGCAAATATGGGAACCGGGGAGCCCTCTGGTGCTGAACCATGATATAATAAGCTCCAAGGACCCCCCTGGTTGCCAACATACTTACCAGTGAACAGGGCCGGTGTGATGGCGGTGCCACTGCACCGAGCCCCACGGTTACAGAGGACCCGCGCTCTTCCCCACAACAATTAAACTGATTGTCGGGGGAGAGTGTGTGGCCTCTGTAACTCTCTTACCTTCTCCTTCGTGACTTTTTCCTGCAGGGTCCCACATCATGGCGCCACGATGTCAAAGGGTATTGCGTTGCCATGATAATGGGGCATCACATTGTTATAACAACGGGATGCCCGGTGGCACCGCTTTCCCATGACAATGTGATGCTGCATGACGCCACGATGTCACGTGATCACCTGTTGTTATGGCAACACGACAACATTTGACATTGTGGCGCCATGATGAGGGACCCTGCAAGAAGACATCGCAAAGGAGAAGGTAGGAGGCCCTCACCAGTTCCCTGCACCATGCCCACCATGCCCCAAAATATTCCCAGCCGGCCCTGCCAGTGCAGTTAACAGGTTTAAATCTGCCTCTATGGGAAACAAAATGCCTCCCCGAAATCTCAGGCATATAGGAAGCTGCAAGGGACTATAACAGAGAAAAAGTACCCACTCCCTCTAGACAAAGTATGGTAAATAAATAGATAATAAAATAATTTCAAGAACGTAACGACCTTATGTAGTATATAAGGTTCACATCTGCTTTGAAAGTCTCTTCCTATGACTCAAAACCCCCCGTAGGATCCTTATTGGTACAGAAAAGCAAAGAAAAAAAGGGGGAGCACAGGTTTGAGAGATGATAGGAAAATATGTATTCAATGTGAATAAATCAAATGTTCCTGAATTGATAGGAGCAGGGGTGGTGGTGTATAAAATATTATAAACACTTACACGGTCTTGTGTAAATGCTGTCACGTAAGGGTCTTTTTCCTCTCCTCCTTCTCCAACTGGAGACATACTGGATTTATAGATTGAAGACTCTGACCCCCAGGGGTCTAAACATTGATATAGATCTTGGAGCTTTCATCTAGTTTCCAGTATGTCCCGCCTCTATACGAATTATGGTGTACATTCATTGTACGGCCTTCATGACATACCGTTGTTTAAATAAATTGCCAGACATTATATGAGTTGCTTATTTTTGCTCAATTTAGTCTTTTAACATTTTATGATTAAATATTTTTTAGATATGTAGATCATGTATACTGACAATGTTTTATGATCTATTTCAGACAAAATCGACCACTTAACTACTTTCTTGGGGCCTTGCGTATGTTTATACACGACACTACTTTCAAGGAGTTTTTATTAGGGGTTGGACATTATGTTTGACTGTATACCGTGTTTAATAGACTTTTTAAGATTTCACACATTTAAGGAATTTGTTAAAATTGTTAAAATTAAAACTGTTATGAGTAGATCTTATGGATAATTTCAGGGATCTCTAGACTTAAATTTGCCTTAGAAAATAACATTAATCATTACCAATTAATGTACTTTGAGCTACGCATACGGAAATTATGTACTTTATTATATAGGATTTTAGATTTTTTTTTTTTAAGTATTTGTATTACGTTATCAGTTTTAAATTATTTGCATCATATTCACAAGCATTGATTACACGTGCTCTTTTAAATCCTTCAAAGTAATAACCATTATGACCCTTTTAAATTTAAAATGGGCATTTACACTAAGACGAATCACAGATTTATAAGTGTACAAACTGTATCACTATTTTTTATGAGGAAAAACAAAAACCAACAAACAAAATTAATTACTGAATTTTATTTCAGGTTTCATAAGTTTTGTAAAATGAACCAACACTGTGCATTATTAGATTGCATCAAATGCGCTATTTAACCGATTTGTATCACTTGTATAATGAATTACAGGCATATTATCAGGCTTCTAAGAGCACCAGTGTATGTGCAATGGTAGCGACCGTGTTCTGCCATTTGAACTCTTTTTATTGATTTTATTGGCACGGATATTAAGAGAGGGGGGAGGTTGCTTTAGGAAGAAGATAGGATTGGACATTGTGAGGCTATATATGGTTAGGAGCCCTAATCAAACCTACCTACGGAGCCTGAGGAAGCCCAAACGAGGCCGAAACGCGTAGCTCAAGACCCTAAAGCTTTTTGGACGTTTGCGGCCACCGTCGGGAGCAGGAAGCAGGAACACAGCACAACGCCTGGACGCGGGCAAAGCTAGCTGAGAGCCTGACTACCTGCGAAAGTTCTCTTAGGACTGGCCTTTTCTTTTACTTCTTGGCACGTATGTCGTGTTAGACTGAGTGCTTTTTAGACTGTGTTTTGTATGTTTTATTTTTCATTAAAGTTTAAGTTGGTACACGGCATTTTTATAGTCATTTTTTGCTATCTTAGCACACAGAACATTTCCACTTGGCAGCAGTGTTGGACTTTAAAGAAGGAGTCTTAAAGATACCAAACGACAGTGTGAGCTCACACGTGGCCGTGTGAGCTCACACGTGGCCGTGTGAGTATCTTTGTTTTAACTTTGCTATATCCCTTTCCCCCATTAATGGTTTATTATCTGGAGGATTAGAGCTCTATATATGAACTCTAACATGTGAGGAGGATAAAGATACCCCCTCCAGGATTGCACTCACACTTGCCCGTGTGAGTGTTTTGCCGTATTTTCTGCATTTATTGTTTACCACCATCTGAATAGGGTTTGTTATATTTTACCAATATCTGTCCCTCAATCTTTGTCTATTTCTTGCTCCGAGGGTGACACCATAATTGAACCTCGTTGAGAGACCGAAGAGACGTCTATTCGGACGAAAGCAGAAGAACCACTATAGAAAGAAGAAGAAAAAAGAAGGAAGAAGGAGGAGAGGAAAAAGACCCTTAAGTGACAGCATTTACACAAGACCGTGTAAGTGTTTATAATATTTTACACACCACCACCCCTGCTCCTATCAATTCAGGAACATTTGATTTATTCACATTGAATACATATTTTCCTATCACCTCTCAAACCTGTGCTCCCCCTTTTTTTCTTTGCTTTTATATAGGAAGCTGCAACATCATTGGTTGCAGCTTCCCATTGGACAGCCATTTAACAACTTCTCCTTTGAAAAGCAGGAAGTAATGTTGGTAACTTCACCAGTAAGTATCTCACAAGCCTGGGGGTCAGCAGAGCTATGAATAGCGAGGTTAAGCTCTGGAAGACCCCCAGTTTTCATATTGTAAAAAAAGGGGAGATTCTTGGGGAGGATTTCTGCTTTGTCCAAGCACCCCAACTCTTTAAGTAGCAATGTATAACGTGTGTATTTATGTACACTTTGAAAACTTATTACAGGTCTATTTCACTGCTACAGTATCTAATACTGTACATTACCTTAGAGTAGTGACTTGTAACAAAGTTTAAAGTATACATTACCCTGGCTGGGTTAACTCCTCCAACCAGGACATTATTAGCCATTAATGCTCTACTCTTCAAGGATTATTACTGAACTAGAGCATATGATAGTAATATTTATTATTAGGAGTATTTAATTTGGTATATGACTCCATTGTATGAGTAATTATAAAAATGGTCAAATATAATATTTATTTACAGTACACCTTTAATGTTTCAAATACATGAAATGGTATTATATTAACATTATAGTCGTGCACTAACCTTGTCATAATGTCTAAATGCTTCCAGTAATGACCCAAAATGATAATAGTTTGCTTTCTTCAAGTGTTGCTGAACAGCAGCCAGGACTGCTCTATGCCTGTCCTTGCCATGCAGAAAATTCTTCGGAGCTGTATGGTGAAGAACATCTCCAACTCCTGAAACAAAAGTTAAACAGATTATTTTCTATTTTTTCAATGTACAGTATGTGTAATTAATCATTAATCATTTCACTTTGTGTTAAAATAAGGTATGTGATGGAAATGTTATGAGGCACACCAAATATGTTAAAGATTTGGAAATGTGGTGTTTCCTCCAAACCGTTGCTCTGCACTTTGTTTGTCATTTATGCACACAAAAAATTGCCAGATCTACCACTGACGGTTCATGCAGCGCTCTACATAGAATTTTGCATGCACAATGAGTTCCAGCCCCAAAGGGCTTACTGTGACGATGGGGAGGATTTGGCCGGGGATTAAAGGGGTTACAACCCCATTTGGCCACCCTCTACTCTCATCAGGGAAGCAAGGCGTTAACTGGACTGAGGTCCAGTAATGTGTTTTTACCTCGCTTCAATATCCAAATGCTTATTCCCCTGTGTAACTGTATTGTGTTATCCTGTTGTTGGCACGCACACATACACTAGGGTTGATGCGGGAGGGAAGGGGTTAATGTTATTTAGTGATTATAGCCCTTTGTTCCCTTTTCCCGCCTTTTCAGGCTCCATTTTTCAGCCGTCTAACTGGTTATTCCCCTGTAAAAATGTATTGTTTCTGGGCCAGTGTCTGCACCACACACACTGGGGCTTAAGGGGTTAATGAGCTGCAGTTAGGAAAATACATTAGGATGCGTGGTATCTTTTCAGAAATATCTGGGCTTCAAAGGGCTTGATTGAAGTTGGGTGTGAAAAAGTACAGATGGGGGTTTTGGTGCACAGTACAGTGGCGACCAACTTTATTCTAACTCGGCTAGCTCCGCGAATTTCAGAATATCCCGATGATGTGCGGTTTTGTGTCGTTTTCGTGATTTAAGCATTTTAATCCCGCTGTCTGCAATACTGCAATGCCGTGTAAAAACTCATGGAGGCGTTTGCAAGCTGTTGTCTTTGAAGCCATCCCCTATAACCCCTAACATACAGTACTGTACACATACAGTACTGTATATGCACATCAATGATACTATAGGCCGGCGGGGGCGAGATGTGTTTGCAGCAGAGAGAGATCCGCTGCTCTTTCTGCGCAAACATCGGCACATTAAAAATTATTTAAAATACATTTTTATTCATAGTGTAGATGTGCAGGGGGTCTCCGGAGCTGAACCACATTGGTTTCAGGTCGGGGGACCCCCTGCTTCCCGAGATACAGGCCCCTTTATGAGGTGCCGGTATCCCTCTGCATTTAAAGGTCCCAATCACGTGACCGCAGCATGTAAACCAAGCAGAGGGATACCGGCACCCCCTAAAGGGGCCTGTATCTCGGGGAGCAGGGGGTCGTCGGACCTAAAACCACAGCGGTTCAGCTCCGGAGACCCTCTGCACATCTACAGTATAAATAAACACACACATCAATAAAGAATCGTTCCTTACCTTTGCGGCTATGTGCTATGGTAACGAAGCAGCATTAATGTATTTTTAATAATATTGTACAGTGAGCAGGGGGTTCCCTGAGCCAGAAATCAAAGCTCAAGGGACCCCCTGCTTGCTCCTGCACAATATTATTAAAATACAGAAATGCTGCTTCATTACCATAGCTGATAGCCACTAAGGCAATGAAGGGTTAAGGCAGAATAGCATGTTTATTGGGGACATTTGCCCCCAATAAACATTGCAATAAACAACATACAGTACAGTACACCCCCTGTGTATTTAAAATACATAAACAACAATAAATACATTAAATACATATTTTTAATGTGTCTGTTAAACGTCCCTGCCTGGACTGTAATCTATGTAAGGCCCCCTCCCCCTAATGTGTCTGTTACACAGATTACAGTCAAGGCAGGAAAGTTTAAGACCCCCTCCCCCTACTGTGTCTGTTAAAGTTCCTGCCGTGACTGTAATCTGTGTAAAGCCCCCTCCCCCTAATGTGTCTGTTTAATCTCCCTGGCCTGTGTTTCTGTGAGTGCAGTGTATGTAAATGTGGGGAGGGGGAGGGGGATCCCGTGTAAATATAATGCAGTGCCTCACTGCCAATGGCCCACACCGTGAGGCCTAACCACCCACACCCACTACACACCTGCCCATGGCCCCTCCGCTGCTGCAAAACAGAGACAAAAATTAAAACATCCAAAGTAATGTCCCCTAACCCCTCAATCACCATAGCGGTTATTAACCGCTACAGTCATTAAGGGGTTAACCCACCCTCACACACCACTCGGGACGCCTGCATACCCTCCCACACTAATCCCCCACCCCATGAGGCCTAACCACCCTCACCCACTACCCACACACAAGGGAGGCCTACCCACATACCCCCCCCACCCCCAGTACCCACAATAAAAACAATAAAGTGACCCATAATAAGCATCATTATATTTATTAAATACATTACCCACCCCCTGTGCCCCCCCATAAATACAAGATTTATCCTTTTACAAACAGGGTTCATAACGCAGCCCCACGCGAGTCCCCGGTGGGCTGGCGGGGCACCTGACAGACCTACAGGGTACCAGCAGCCCTTTTCAAACAGGTTCTGGAGGCCTGCTGGTGGGTCCCGCCAGCGCCATGGCCCCCAGGTGGTCTCCTTGGGTCACCATGGGCCACAATTTTGTCCCCACGGTAGGCCCGCGGATGTCTGGGTGCCCCGGGTCAGACCCACAGGTGTCTGCGGGGCCTCGGGTGGTTCCCACGGGAGTCTGGGGAACTCACGAGTGCTCACTGCGGGTCCGCGGTGCCCCCACAGAAGTGGGACCACACATCATCATCCCCGCACCTATGGGTCGGCGGTGCCCCCACAGATGTGAGGCCACCACTTCATCCCCGCAGACTACGGGTCCTCGGTGCCCCCACAGATGTGAGGCCACCGCTTCATCCCCGCATGTGTCACCTGTGGAACCACCAGCCTGATACCCGTGAGATACCCGAGGAGACCCACAGGTGGTCTCCAGAGGTCCCACGCAGAACCACGGAACAAACCCTGAATGTAAAAAAAAAAAACCTGGCCTATACATTCAATACATACACCCCCCCCCCAACACCTACAGTACAATAATGTGCAAAATAACTATTATCCAGATATGGATAATAGATTAATTGCCCATTATTAAAAACATTAACTAGCATGTTCAAATAAATAAAGTACTACTGACCTCATCAATAAGAAGTCTCCGTCGCCAGCGACATCCTTGTCTTGCCCACAAAATACATTGCACATACAAAGCCAATACATTGCAAGTACATTCAGATATCAATTAACCCCTTAAACACCTTATCAGATAATAACCGCAAAGGTAATTAAGGGGTTAAGCCACACTGGCCCAATACCCACCCTTCACCCATGAATTTGTACAGTGGCTTCATCATGCAACTATATATACAGTATATACTGTATATATATATATATATATATATATATATATATATATATATATATATATATATATAGATATATATCTATATATATATCTATCTATATATACACACACACAGATATATATATATATATATATATATATATATATATATATATATATACACACAGATATATATATATATATATATATATATATATATATATATATATATACACACACAGAGATATATATATATATATATATATATATATACACACATGATGAACCAATATACAAATAAATGTAGAAGGGTTATCAAAACCATACTGTACTACAAATAACACTTCTCCATACAGACACACTACATTACAATGAATTTCCTTTAATAATCCTAACTGATCTTACAATCTAAATCATCAAATGCCAATGAAAAACCTCACATTCCAATCAATACATTGCATTTACATTGTATAAATGATGCATAAAATCTATGCACGATATACATTCTGCAAATGAATGTTAACAATATCATTGCAAGCAAAATACAAATACTTCCAAACAAGTAAACTATTTTAACCAATCAAGTAAACAAAAATCAAGTAGCAATCATTATTTACATCCCTAAACAATTGACAGTCCATCCCGAACAATGAAACAATGAACTAATTCACGCCTAGAGCAGAACAATTTAGCATGTGAAAAAATATAAGTACCAACCAGAATACAAACTTTAAAACCAAGGCTAACCCTGAACACAAGCACACAATACAATATCAACAATTACATCTATCTAATTTTAAAATACTTTAAACACACAATAAAGCATAGCAGCATAGACAAATTAATTTAAAACACATCAAATCAAGCTTTTAAAACAACATCATTTCTTACCCTGTATGTATATATCTCTAGACATATATACATACATACATACATATAGTTGCAAGAAATGATATACCACAAAAAAAAATACACATGTTAAAAAAGCTTTTAAAAAAATTAACAAGTTAAATAAAATACATTTCTTTAGTTCACTTACCATTACTTGGCCCCACCAACTCCCGTTGCGCAGCTTACTCACGAACCAATCCACCAGGCACAGGAACCCATAAAATAATAAACCATAAAAAAATAAACATTACACTAAAAATCCAAATCAATCCACGGGTCTTCTACTTGTAATCCATCTTCATCTGTATTCTTCTTTCTTCTATCTTCTTCCGGGCGGGGTCTTCTTTCCGTCTTCGGCCACACCCTGTCCTTCTTCTTCTGTAGGAGGTCCTTCCTCCTCGGCGTCTGGCTTCAAAATGAGACGACATAGGCTTTTAAAGGCCTATGACGTCACATTTCCGTCATATGGTTCCCACGGCCCTGATTGGGCCGTGAAAACCATGTGTTTTGGCCGATAAAAATTAAAATGATGACGTCACTTAAAGGCAATGAAAGCACAGCCAATCAGAATGGCTTTGCTTCAATTGCCTTTAAGATGACGTCATTAAAAGAAACATGGCCGGCCTCACATGGTACGGTAGCCAATCAGAGCGTGGGAACTCCATCCCTACTCTGATTGGCTCTAGTATACCATGTGACAGAGGCTTGGGGGAGAAAGGATGTGACGTCATTGAACGCTTGTCACATGTTACTAGAGCCAATCAGAGCGTGGGAACTCCATCCCTACTCTGATTGGCTGCCGTACGATTGGGGGGCACAGGGGGTGGGTAATGTATTTAATAAATATAATGATGCTTATTGTGGGTCACTGTATTGTTTTTATTGTGGGTACTGGGGGTGGGGGGTATGTGGGTAGGCCTCCCTTGTGTGTGGGTAGTGGGTGAGGGTGGTTAGGCCTCACGGGGTGGGGGGTTAGTGTGGGAGGGTATGTAGGCGTCCCGAGTGGTGGGTGAGGGAGGGTTAACCCCTTAATGACTGTGGAGGCGCATGCGCGACGGGATCGGAGATAGCGGCTTGAACTAAGCGCTCCGCTTCCCGCCGGCAGTAAATCAATAAAAAATAATATTAAAACTCAACACACACTCTAACAAATTACGGCACCCGCAATAAATAAGTATAAAGCACCACAAAGAATGGCGGCTACCTGGAAAAAGTAAAAACAGAAGGTGGACGTGTGCACCTACTTTGTGGGGGCAAAAAAGACCAGGGAGACGGACAGCATGGCGGCATCAGATTCAGACTCCGCACCGGAGCTGGAGATGGCAATGGACGAGCCGACAGGCGCATTGAAGAGGGAGATTGCAAAGCTCCTCTCCGACCTCAAAACATTTTTCCGGGGGGAAGTAGAACACCTGCGGAGAGACATCCTTAGCATTGGGACCCGCACAAATGATCTGGAGGAGAAAATGGAGGAGTCTGCTAGATGTCAAAAAGAGACAGACACCAGGGTTACCACCCTCGAGCGGAAGGTGGCAGAGCTAGAGGAACGCCACGAGGACAGCGAAAATCGGGACAGAAGGAACAATCTCAGGGTTAGGGGGATCCCTGAGAAGATTCAAGACCCCGAAGTGATGCTTAATAGATGGATGACTTCCATAATGCCGGGGAAGACTGAGGCAGAGCTGGTCATGGACCGGTGTCACCGCGCATTGAGGGCCCGTCCACTACCGAACAATCCACCCAGGGACGCAATTCTGCGCCTGCACCACTTCATTACCAAAGCAGAGATCTGCAAAATCACCAGGGCCACCCCAACAGTGACATATGAGGGAATCGAGATGGCCATATATCAGGACATTTCCCCGATCACGCTGACACGACGCCAGGCCCTCCAACCTGTTACCAGAATATTGCGAGACAAAGACATAAGGTATAGGTGGGCCTTCCCCTTCGCGCTGATTGTGGTGCAAAATGGCAGGTCCCACGTACTTAAACATCTGGCAGATGGTCCGGAGTTCCTAAAAAAGCTGGGTATCCCCAATACACTACAACGAGCGGAAACCCCTGTAGGACGCCCACCCCGGCAGACAGAGTGGGAGAAAGTGGGCTCACCGGCCGGACAACGCAAAGATAAGCCAGGACCCTCGAGACCAGCATGAGGACCGCATAACCTGCTTTCTAGTTCCACCAGAACTAGCTGTTATTGTTGTTCCCGTTACAATAAATACTGAGACTGTTCCCCTCACTGAGTGCTGCCCTGTGTAAGAGTGCCCCTAGGGTCCCCCCCCACCCCCCTCCCCCTCCTGGAACTGGGAGTCAGAGTCAGTGATCGGAAGACCCGTCAAGTGGTGGGGGGGCTCCCCAGGGGGGTGCGCGAATTCCCCCGCTGGGGAGAGGGGATTAGCTAATGTAGATAAGCGAGTTAAGGTAGCCAGTTATAGACTTTAGAGAATAGAAGTTCGTAACAAATGAAGTTAGAGTATAGATTATAGAATTCATAGTTGAGTAATAGAAAAGTGTTCACATCACCAGTTATGATAATAAAATGTTTGCTCTGCCGGCGGGGGGGCGGGTGATTGCCCTCATCCCCACCTGTTGGCATGTGCTCCTGGGGCTGTGCTGCAGCCTTAAGCCACAGTCCAGTCAAAGACCTGGGAATCCGTGGGCTGGAATATACCCCACAAACCTGGACAGAAGGGTGGGAGAACCCAGAGCATGGGCGGTTTTCCCAGGCAGTAAACCATAGGTCATTTAGGGCCAAGATGGTTTTCCTTGTACATGTCACAAGGCTTTATGTTCCCTGTCACTCCCCTATGTGTTTTCCTTCCCCTCCCTCAGGTTTCCCAAAAGGAGGTATCACGGCGTCACGAGACCAGCAACAGCACTACTGTCACCTACAGAGAATCCAAGGCACGGGTAGGAGGCGAACGCACTACACTCACAAAGACTCAATATACATACAAACATGGCACTGACGTTCATATCACAAAATGTTAAGGGATTCAATTCCCCTCAAAAACGTAGAATCGCCTTTGCAGAATTCAAACGTAGAAAAACAGACATTCTCTTCCTTCAAGAGACGCATTATTGCTCCAACAAAAACCCAGGATTCATAGACAAAATTTTTAGGAGGTTTTATCTCGCCTCAGCCAAAGAAAAGAAAAAAGGGGTTGCTATACTACTCCATAACAGAGTCCCGTTTGAGGTGGAAAAAATAAAACGTGATCCAGAAGGTAGATATATTATACTGGTGGGTATACTGCAGCAATGTAGAGTAACCATGGCATGCGTATATGCCCCATGTGAAAAAGATCCTCAGTTCTTTGCAGAGTTCTTTCTTAAGCTTCAAAGATGGGCAGCCGGAAATATAATAATAGCGGGAGACTTCAATAAGGTCCTGGACCCTCGAATAGACAGATCCCCGAGACAGGAGAAGGAGAGACAAACAGGAGCTACAGCACTATTAGATGGGCTAAGGCGAGGATGTCTAGTGGACATATGGCGGGTGAGCGTACCTATACATTCTACTCACACCCCCACGACAGTTATAGCAGACTAGACCACTTCTTTGTGTCGAGCAGAATGGTCCCACAAATCACCGACACATTAATTCATGACATATCATGGTCGGACCATGCATCAATTGAGCTAAGATGCACTCAAATTAGGCCGGTTAGCCCGGGAGCAAACTGGAAATTAAACGAGTCCCTGATTAAGATCCAAGAACTGGCGCAGACTGTCAAAGACGAGATTAGGCAATTTTTCGTCACAAACACGGGCACTGTGGAATCTCACATTACACTGTGGGAGGCTCACAAGGCCACAATGCGCGGAATACTGATTAGTCTTGCAGCGAGATGCAAAAGGCAGAGGGAAACAAAATTGACACAACTATATAAGAGGTTACATGAGCTCTCTACACTTCATAGCCGATCAGGTAGAGGGGACATTCTCAAGGAGCTGAAGGATGTAAGGATAGAGCTTAACCTCCTCCTCACGTCCCAGGCCGAGAGAGACTTGAACTGGACCAAGAGGAAATTCTTTGAGAAAGCCAACAAGCCGGACACTATGCTAGCTAACAGGATTCGCAATAGGCAACCAAGTTATAATATACAGGCCATCAAAACTAAATCGGGGGAAATGTCCTCCAACCCCAAACGCATAGTGGAAGAGTTTAGACTTTATTATGAACAGCTATACAATGGGGAGAAGGTGACACACAACCCAAAAACAAACAAACTACTACAGACCTTTTTAAGGGAAGCAGCCCTACCTAGGCTGAACAGACTGGAACGCGAGGCAATTCAGACTGATTTCACTCTGGAGGAACTGATAGAAGTTATCAAGAGTCTAAAACCCTCTAAGGCCCTGGGCCCGGATGGGTTTTCTAATTTGTATTACAAAAAAATTATCGGGATTCTAGCACCGCACATGCTCAAGTTATTTAACGGAGTCTTGGCGGGGGAACCCTTCTCGGACCAGATGCTCCAGGCGTCGATATCTATAATCCATAAGAAGGACAAAGATCCTACAAATTGTCAAAGTTATAGGCCGATATCTTTAATCAATTCAGACATCAAAATATACTGCACCGACACACTTTATTCGAGCAAATACCCGGTATGTACCTGGCAGATACCTGGAATGCGCCGCTCCTCACCTCTGACAAGCCCCGTTGCATTTGCCTTCCCAGCCTGGGTTAATGCCTGGCTGATGGGCGGCTGATCTGTTAAATGATAATGATTAGGATTTAATAGGCTGCAATGCTTCGCGTGTCTACCAGATGGCATAAATTCATGAATTGTAATGCAGTATATATATATGTACTGTGCAGTATTGCAGCCAGCGGGAATAAAATGCTTCAATCCCTGCCGAAAAATAACTCAATGCACTCGGGCAGAAAACAGTCACAAACCTCAATACACCCGGGTATACCCGAATTCGTGGGACTAGCCGAGCTCGAATAAAGTGTGTCGCCAGTGTACTCCAAATTGCTGTCCAATAGATTGAGTGCGATCCTGCCAAGGCTTATCCACCCGGACCAGGTTGGCTTTATTAGAGACAGACAAGCGGCCGACAATACTAGAAGGATAATAGATATCATTAACTTCATTAATGCCAACGGGATCTGAGGTATAGTATTAAGCCTTAGACGCGGAAAAGGCCTTCGACAGGATTGACTGGCCATATATGGAATCCACGCTTGGAGCATTCGGGTTTGGGGGCAAAATTCTAGGGGCAATAAAAGCATTATACACAACACCGACCGCCAAGGTGGTTCACCAGGGCTTTCCGTCAGAGTTGTTTAAAATCAAAAGCGGGACCAGACAGGGCTGCCCACTTTCGCCCTTGTTGTTCGCCTTATGCGTGGAACCGTTAGCGGCACACATACGTCGCAGTCCTGACATTTCGGGAGTTAAAATCCATTCTCAAGAGCATAAAGTCGCTCTATACGCGGACGACATCATATTGTCATTGACAAAGCCGCTTACCTCGCTACCCAATCTGTTTGCTCTATTGGAAAAATTTAGCAGAATCTCCGGTTTTAAGATAAATCAATCTAAATCGGAGGCGCTGAATCTAAATATCCCAAAAGAAACGGAGAAATTACTAGAAATTAATTTTCAGTTTAAATGGCAGCTCAAAGCTATAAAATACCTAGGGATATATCTCACCAAACATAGATCCACTCTATATCAGGAGAACTACCCAAGACTGCTAAGAGCCCTCACAAAAGAACTCAAGGATTGGTCTGCATACGGAATATCCTGGATTGGCAGAATCTATTGTGTGAAAATGAACCTTCTCCCTCGACTACTGTATCTGTTCCAAACTCTTCCGATACCCGTGGTGAGATCTGAGATCAAAGAATTGCAGAATGCAATTACGAAATTCATTAGGAAAAACAAAACACCGCGGGTAAAAATGTCAATTATGCAAAGACCTAGAGAAACTGGGGGTCTGGCAGTACCGAGCTTGATGGCATATTATAAAGCGGCACAACTATGCCAAATTACACAGTGGCATGGTGATCCGGAGCCGAGGCGTTGGGTGGCTCTGGAGAAGGAGGTGTGCGCCCCGCTAGAGCTCAAGGATCTAATTTGGTATCCTAAATCTAGATTAAAAGACTTAAAGGTTCCGCTGACCTCGGTGCTTAACTCCCTATCGGTCTGGGCCGCGGCTAAAAATAATCACTCATTAACCTCAAAATATACGCTGATGACTCCCCTATATGGAAATCCAGACTTTGCTCCAGGGCTAGTTAGTACGAACTTCACACGTTGGCAAAAATTGGGGTTTAGAAGGCTAAAAGACCTGGAGGGGCGAGACACGATCAAACCATTTGAGCTATTACAGTCAGAAACTGACCTTCCCAACACAGAATTCCTTAGATACCTCCAGGTCCGGGCATTTTATACCAAACACCTAAATAGACCACCGCTAACTAATTTCGAGAAGCTCTGTGATCGGGGAACCGACACACGGGGACTCATATCTGCTCTATACAAGGAAGTGGTTAGGGCGGACATTGACGGCTCACATAAAACCAGGTTCATGACACAATGGGAGACAGACCTGACAGGACCGTTAGACGATGAAGACTGGACAGCGATCTTTAAAGCTGCGGCCAGTAGCTCGATTTGTACGACATTGAAGGAGAATTCATATAAGGCATTAATGAGGTGGTATCTCACCCCAGTTAGATTGGCAAAATTCGTTGCGGGAGCTTCCCCGCTCTGTCCCAGACAGTGCGGGGAACGGGGAGATCTGGTACACATGTTGTGGTCTTGTCCACGAATCATACCCGTCTGGACGCAAATCAGAGATTGGTTACAGAGGATCTTTTTGGGCCTCAAAATTCAACTAGACCCGTGGGTGTTCCTGCTAGGTAAGCCCACGAATGAGGTGTCTAGATCAGGAAACAAATTAATAGCACATTTTGCTACGGCGATGAGATGCGAGACCGCAGCACTGTGGAATCAGAATGCAATTCCATCAATAGATAAAATTCGGAACAGAATTTGGTTTGCTTGCCAGATGGAAAAGTTGACAAGTTTGGTCAACAACACTGGCCCAAATTTCCAAAAAGTCTGGTTGCTCTGGTTGGCTCAGACTGATATCCCAGGGATGAGCAATGCCTCCGTCTGGCTTTAATAGAATCAGGTGGGTTCTCCTTCAAGGGCGGATCGAAAACGAGGGAGGAATGACACGAACACTAAGCCTAGGGATGACCGAAGGAGAATAAGCGTCCCCCCTGCCTTTATGCCTCTATGCCAGGAGCAGTATGGATACAGATAGAACTGAGCCCGCAGTAGCGGTGTAGGACCAGTGAAGAACACGAACGGAGTTACCTCCTCTACCCTACCCTCCCACATCATCCCCTCCATTCCCAATCCCCCAATTTTCTCCCGTCTACCCCTTCCCATGTGCGTATAGATTTTGTCTGTCCCACAGTATACTATATGGTACCAATGTGATACGTGTATGTAATACTTCTGAAAAACCAATAAAAGAAAGTTAAAAAAAAAAAAATAACCGCTATGGTGATGGAGGGGTTAGGGGACATTACTTTGGATGTTTTAATTTTTGTCTCTGTTTTGCAGCAGCGGAGGGGCCATGGGCAGGTGGGTAGTGGGTGTGGGTGGTTAGGCCTCACGGGGTGGGCCATTGGCAGTGAGGCGCTGCATTATATTTACACAGGATCCCCCTCCCCACATTTACATACACTGCACTCACAGAAACACAGGCCAGGGAGATTAAACAGACACATTAGGGGGAGGGGGCTTTACACAGATTACAGTCATGGCAGGGAAGTTTAACAGACACAATAGGGGGAGGGGGCTTAAACTTTCCTGCCTTGACTGTAATCTGTGTAACAGACACATTAGGGGGAGGGGGCCTTACATAGATTACAGTCAAGGCAGGGAGGTTTAACAGACACATTAAAAATATGTATTTAATGTATTTATTGTTGTTTATGTATTTTAAATACACAGGGGGTGTACTGTACTGTATGTTGTTTATTGCAATGTTTATTGGGGGCAAATGTCCCCAATAAACATGCTATTCTGCCTTAACCCTTCATTGCCTTAGCGGCTATCAGCTATGGTAATGAAGCAGCATTTCTGTATTTTAATAATATTGTGCAGGAGAAAGCAGGGGGTCCCTTGAGCTTTGATTTCTGGCTCAGGGAACCCCCTGCTCACTGTACAATATTATTAAAAATACATTAATGCTGCTTCGTTACCATAGCACATAGCCGCAAAGGTAAGGAACGATTCTTTATTGATGTGTGTGTTTTATTTATACTGTAGATGTGCAGAGGGTCTCCGGAGCTGAACCGCTGTGGTTTTAGGTCTGGGGACCCCCTGCTCCCCGAGATACAGGCTCCTTTAGGGGGTGCCGGTATCCCTCTGCTTGGTTTACATGCCGCGGTCACGTGATCGGGACCTTTAAATGCAGAGGGATACCGGCACCTCATAAAGGGGCCTGTATCTCGGGAACCAGGGAGTCCCCCGACCTGAAACCAATGCGGTTCAGCTCCGGAGACCCCCTGCACATCTACACTATGAATAAAAATGTATTTTAAATAATTTTTAATGTGCCGATGTTTGCGCAGAGAGAGCAGCGGATCTCTCTCTGCTGCAAACACATCTCGCCCCCGCCGGCCTATAGTATCATTGATGTACATATACAGTACTGTATGTGTACAGTATGTTAGGGGTTATAGGGGTTGTTGTTATACAGTATATATATATATATATATATATATGTATATATATATATATATATATATATATATACATATATATATATATAAAAATATAAGAAAAAAAAAGCGCCAAATCCTAGTGCATTACTGTGCAAAAATCGATATATTTAATTCCCAAAAATCTCAATAAAAATGAACTCACAAACATAAAACAATTAAAAGCATTGTATGAGTAATACTCATGCTCCTAGGACCAGGAAACGCTGCTTTGCTGTTGAAGTCCCTCCGTGGCTCCACTGGAACAGATTGCTGCCTCCGTTGTTCACTGCCTGCAGGAACTGACGAATCAGGCACTCCACGATGGTCTCTCCCCCGGTGCACACCAACCAGTTGCTTTTTAGTTCCCACCGGGGACGGTTGAAGTCGCGGACCAGCGGATGACGTCACGGGAACCGTTCTTAATACCGGACCGGTAAAGATACTCAGCAGTTCAATTGCAAGCGTTGAAAAGTCCACTGCACACCTTCCCTACGCGTTTCGTCTGATTAACAGACTTCTTCAGGGGATGGACCTTCCATGGGTCCATCCCCTGAAGAAGTCTGTTAATCAGACGAAACGCGTAGGGAAGGTGTGCAGTGGACTTTTCAACGCTTGCAATTGAACTGCTGAGTATCTTTACCGGTCCGGTATTAAGAACGGTTCCCGTGACGTCATCCGCTGGTCCGCGACTTCAACCGTCCCCGGTGGGAACTAAAAAGCAACTGGTTGGTGTGCACCGGGGGAGAGACCATCGTGGAGTGCCTGATTCGTCAGTTCCTGCAGGCAGTGAACAACGGAGGCAGCAATCTGTTCCAGTGGAGCCACGGAGGGACTTCAACAGCAAAGCAGCGTTTCCTGGTCCTAGGAGCATGAGTATTACTCATACAATGCTTTTAATTGTTTTATGTTTGTGAGTTCATTTTTATTGAGATTTTTGGGAATTAAATATATCGATTTTTGCACAGTAATGCACTAGGATTTGGCGCTTTTTTTTTCTTATATTTTTCTATGCAGGTGGAGAGGGAGGTCGTTGTGCCCTTTTAAGAAGCTGCCGGTTGATCCTAATAGTGCTTCTGTCACTCCCCAATTATTGGATCTATTTGTTGGACTCTAGAGGACTATCTGCAATTAGCAGATTAAGGCAAAGTTCACAGCACCACACATATTTTTTTGTATAATTGTATGTTTTAGTTTTTTTTTATATCAGATATTCACAGTGCACTTTTGGTATATGAATTGATTTCACTATTCAGGATTTATTATAGTAGTATTCATTATATTGATTTATTAACAATATGTTTATATATTTATGATTTTTAATCAGTTAATTCAATTTTATATATCCTATATTTCTGGTGTTCCACACACAAGCGCAGACCCTCATTGTATATATTATATATATATATATATATATATATATATACATACTGCATTACAATTCATGAATTTATGCCATCTGGCGGACACGCGAAGCATTGCAGCCTATTAAATCCTGAACCATTATCAATTAACACATCAACGCGCGTCAGCCGAGCATGACCCATGGCTGGGAAAGCAAAAGGAGCGCGGCATGCTCCAGGTGAACAGCGTCGCATTCCAGGAACAAGCCAGGGACAAACCGGTGATTTGTTAGAATAAAGTCTGCCGCAGCAGTATGTTAATACCTAATTTGCAGGCCAAGGGAATATTGCTGGGAGACAGCTAGCACAGGAGGTCTGGGGCATTGGGTGTGAAATCTAACACCAGGTGACAAATGTCCACTACCCAGGGGTCCCTGCTTCAAAGGATGTATTGATGGGGGCCAGGGGTGCGGTTACGTGCTAAGAGTTACATATGTGTATTCGTGGGACTGACTCGCACATAAGGAATACAAACACCTGATGTTTAGCCGGTCCTAACAGACAGATATTAATATCTCTCTTAATTTTAGTATTACACGGTAATATTTAGTCTCATTGGGAGCGTCACGCGTGACGGAATGTATTAATATGTCTCACGTGCCAGTAAGTACCACTGAACTGAAGTTATGAAGTTATTTACAGTGTATATGGAATTTTGGTTCTGTTCTGGAAACTGCAGACTCAACTGTTATGTTAATAGGCAGGAATGGCATCCTGCAGGAATTAACATAGCCTGGTGATCAAAGGCTAACTGCCTAATTGTTTATGCTGGGCCCAGGTACCAAGGAACTGACTGTTTTGTAAGTGTGATACTTCACACTTACAATAGAAGCCCAAAATCTGCTTCAAAGATTTTTGCTAGACAGCTCGGCATCTAGGGTTAAGAGATGAGTTTGACATGGTATTTAAGTCAGAGTCACCCCTTACTCAAATGTCTTCATGCCAGAGGTCTTCATGCCAGAGGTCTTTCATGTCTTTCGTGTCTTGATGATCATGAAGATTGCTGTATGATGACTGTTTCATCATTTCCATCTTACGTAAGTGTCCATATTTTGCCTGTTATTTGTATATCTTGTGTGTTCACCTTTATCAAGGAATAAATTATATTTTATCATATCTAAGTCTCGTACCAGTTCAACCCAGTTATAATTATTTTGGTGTAAATTACAACCTGTCATAAGCTATCGTGACACTTACAATCTAATTTTAGTGCCTGAGACAGAGGGAATTAAAGGGACTTGCCCAAGGTCACAATAAGAGCAGACATTGGGATCTGAACCGTGTTCATCCACTTCAAAGTCAGGGACATTACCACTGAGCTACTTATTGAGCCAATGGAGAGTGGCAAACACATTTCTTACATGAAATGCAAAAGAGCATAAAAATGGAGCAACTGTACCAAAACACAACTTTCTTTGCATTGATACATCTCCCGCAGTACGATTCTCATTTACAATGTAAAATACAACTATTTGTGGGTCTATTACTTAATAATAAAACTACAGCAAAATACACCAGCTTAGCATAAAAAAAATGAAAAAAAACAATTAAACAAAACATATAAACAAAGTTGTGGAAGAGAACAATACAGTAGCTTTATCAATTCTATTAAACAAAATGAATTAAAATATTTGTGAACAAAACGTACCATGCTATATATTTTTTTTTACGTGACATATTTATAGAGCATGACAAAGAAAGTTAACTGTCAATAGTCAGAACTATTGGAAAATTCTGATTTTAGTTAAATAAGTTGACCAATAAACTATATACAAGCGGTCGGCACTTATCCACTGGAATCTGTCCAGGCGGTCCTCGCTTATCGCTGGAATCAGTCCCGCAAACCGATGTCAGATAACAGACCTTCGGATTAGGGATTAATGTTAATCCACGGTGGTGAGCGTTGGATAAGTGATTCCGACGTCGGATAATGCGTCCAGCGAACTGCATTATGTGGCGTCAGATAAGCGGTTCAACGGAAAGCGGACCGTCGGATTCCGAAGACCCCCTGTACACTCAAACAATGGGCAAAGAAGCAGTAAAATAGTTGTGGTGCGGTGTTAATTCCTGGAAAAATACAGTGAAATAAGCAACAATGCTTCTTTGACACTTTTTATAGTTTTATGTAATATTTTATATAGGAACAAAAACTAAATTAGTTGTTTGCAAAGCAAAATCCGTATTTAGAAACTCACTAAAATGAAAATTAAAGAGTGGGCTTGCAAAAAGTATTGGTATCCTTGTATCATCACTCAACTCTAAATCAATACATAACAATAAATTAATTGTGAATAAAGCAGAACAAAAAAATGATCCACATGAAATAAACATTTCGTCACATATTTTTATGCAAAACTTCCCCCAGTTTCTAAAAAGAAGAGGAATTTAAGAATGGGGAAAGAACAATTGAAAGTGGTTCAGTTCATTACTGGCATAAATTTTCTGTACAGTGTAATTGGTTTATAAGGTTATTGCAAAGCAATTATTTGTACGTCTCTCTTCCAATTTAGGGGTTAAAACACACACACACACACACACACACACACACACACACACACACAAAGAAATCAGAAAGCAAAATTACCATATATTTCAGGATGAAGACGAAGGCCAAAAGTATGATCTGTTGGAACATTCAGAGTGTCTGCAATACTATAATGAGAGATACCATATGTATCAGATTATTAATGATTCTACTCAATGGCAAACTATTGTACAACACTATGTAATATACTTCTGCTTTCCAAGGATATACTGTAGATGCAATGTTACAACATAGTCTACATTTTTGGAAACACTACAAAAAAAAGCACAGCTGTATTATTCAATTCACAATTTGAGTTAAAAAGCATTTACATTTTAGACCAATGACTAAGGCACACGGGGGAATTACTTCCTTCCAACATCTACTATTATCAACTTGCCTAACGCTTCAGAAACTCAACTTGATTACTTCCATTTCCACTATGCTCTATGGGGAAAGTAGCAATAATTGCAGGTGCAATAGACATAAATGGGATGTCCTCGGAAAGCATAATTGGAATCTGTAACAGGCATGTGCCATCTTTTTGTTGTAGTGTGGTGTACGTTCCCAGTGAGTGCATTTAAAACAGATCCTGCCTACTCTATATTGTGTGTTTGTTTTGTTTTTACAACCTTCAAACCAGGAATCCTCTGGAGCGGACCCCCCCCCCAGTTCCTACGATACTTACCGGTTTAGGAGTACATTCTGTATATTCCGAAGCGGTCGTTGGGGCTGTTGTCGGAAAGAATTACCTATGGCAGTCAATGGGGATTTTCATCTGGTGAATGGCCGCGTCATATAATATTTATTATAATATTTTAATAACCCTTTTTTCATATTTATACGTTATAAAATGTTATTATTAATGTAGATTTTTACTCAGCCACGATTGTATATGGATCTCCCTTTTGTGGGTACCAACTCGGTTCTCTCTGGTTTTATTATGATTTAGCTGCATATGTTGATTTTTAAACAAGTTGATTTTTAAACAAGATGTTCTATTAATCCACTGTTTCTTGTTGATCTCTCCTTTACGGGTTTCCCTTTAACTTGCGCCATTGGGATATTCATCATTGAGAATTGTTTTTTATTTGAGTTGTAGGGATTAGTTCTGTTCATTTGTCATATACTACACATTTTAGTTTTATTACTTGATATGTGTCATTTAAATAGTGACTTATATTAATTACAGGCTTGTTTTATATTGCTAATTTGTGTTTTAGTTCAATATAGAAGAACCCCGCTTCAGCTAAGTACAAACTAATAATGTGGGGGTAGGGTGCTAATGGGTGACGTATAAGGTAAGTAATAAAGAGGCAAGAACCCACTATAAGCACTCAATACCCCCTGATGTATAATGTGAATGTTAAAAATAATTTTTAATGCTATACTAATTAAAATAATGGGTGTTAAAATTCAACAAATAACACACATATATGATACCCTATGATGAATATATATGATATTCCGGGTAACTAAGTAAGGCGACAATTTGAGGTTAATTGGATCAAACTGTCCCAGGGAGCCGGTATACAGTAATCCCTATTAGTGGTTAATTAGGTGTATGCTGGTATCACTGAGGGGCTGTTCAATACTTGTCTCAGGTGTCAGACAGGTCCCAGATGGTGAAGGTGAAATGTGAAATGGATCATAATATGCTAGGTACAGACAAAAAGATCAGTATTTCAAACCAGTGTGTCCTCACTTTGCAAATCATAAATCCATAAATGGAAAGGGTAGACTCTCTCTACAATCCAACATGTAGCCACCTAACAGCAACTGGTTGACTCCTGAATAGTAAAGGAGTGGGCTGTTAAACACAGAACACAATGTGCAGAGGCTCATAGACTCCTATAGGCAGTGTGGTTGTCAGTATACCTGTGCACATATTCATGAATGTGCTTCCACTGTCAGGATTGCTAATGCCACTATAAGGCTGTGTATGGTGGAAAGAAACCTATCTAGTATGCAGAGAAAGGTTTCATGGTGGATACATGTACGGTAGTCACCTAACAGCAGCTAATTAGCTCCAAAATAGTAAAGGAGTAGGCTGTTAAACACAGAACACAATGTGCAGAGGCTCAAAGACTCCTATAGGCAGTGTGATTATTGGTATACCTGTGCACATATTAATGAATGTGCTTACCCCCTCACACTTCTAGACTTGAGAAAGCGTTTCCAATTGCGAAACACGCGTGTCGGCATCTGTCATGTGCACGCGCACCATCAGTATTCACGTGGTAGCATTATTGAGTTGCAGAGCAAACAGCTACCAGACGGCTGGCTGGCCACTCCTGACAGTGGAAGCACATTTATTAATATGTGCACAGGTATACTAATAACCACACTGCCTATAGGAGTCTCTGAGCCTCTGCACATTGTGTTCTGTGTTTAACAGCCCACTCCTTTACTATTCAGGAGTCAACCGGTTGCTGTTAGGTGGCTACATGTTGGATTGTAGAGAGAGTCTACACTTTCCATTTATGGATTTATGATTTGCAAAGTGAGGACACACTGGTTTGAAATACTGATCTTTTTTGTCTGTACCTAGCATATTATGATCCATTTCACATTTCCCCTTCACCATCTGGGACCTGCCTGACACCTGAGACAGGTATTGAACAGCCCCTCACTGATACCAGCATACACCTAATTAACCACTAATAGGGATTACTGTATACCGGCTCCCTGGGACAGTTTGATCCAATTAACCTCAAATTGTCGCCTCACTTAGTTACCCGGAATATCATATATATTCATCGTAGGGTATCATATATGTGTGTCATTTGTTGAATTTTAACACCCACGGGAGGGAGGAAGGGCAGGCGCATTGGTGCTGGCAGCTGACATGATTGTGTGAGCGCGCACGCGCGGGGGCTGCAGAGGTATGGCGGCTGAGGAGAATGGTTCCGAAGAGGCCAGGGGAGGAGCACGCCTCAGCGCTATGACGTCACATGCCCCTCCATCCGGAGACTGCCAAGCAAAGCAAAATACATACACACACACACACACTATTCACCTCCCTATTTCTAACCTAATTTTTGTTATATGTTTGTGGAATTTAAGGTCCCACTCTGTTCCCGCTGGACCACTCTACGTGTGACTTTTACTTAGAGCGGATCAGTAGAAGTGCTGTCTATACAATACAGTTTTTGCAGCTCATTCCAAATCCTTTACTCCTTCCTCCTTAAATATTATAACATAGTCCAAGGATACTGGGCAGCTTTCTGCCCGAATTATAAAAGAAAGTGCAGACTTAGTATGGAAGTGATCTGCTCCACAGATTCACAGTCACAAAGGCTGGTGGATAGGAAATCCATACCAGACTTTACAATGGTTCTAGTTTCCCTCACCTGCTCTCCTAATTCAGGAACAGGAATATAGTTCAGGGAGGTTTGCTGCTTCACTTGCTCCCTCTTAGATCCTGGAGGCTGGGAGGAAACTGCTCCCCAGGATCCAGTTTGGGGTAGACGCGCCCCTCCC
This sequence comes from Ascaphus truei, assembly GCF_040206685.1. NCBI lineage: Eukaryota > Metazoa > Chordata > Amphibia > Anura > Ascaphidae > Ascaphus > Ascaphus truei. Next base: position 358,391,824 of record NC_134484.1, read on the forward strand.
CACACGCTGCATCAACTGAGGATCTATTGTGATGCTGTCCCCACTTGACAGTTAAGGACTCAATAAGAAAAATAAAATCACCCGGCGCTCGTGAAAAATGGTAAACTCCTGACTAAGCAAAAAACTTTGCGAAAGAGCGTAGAGTTGTACTCCTACCAGTCCAGAAGGAACCGACCAGTGACGTAACTGCCTGTGATGTCTCTTGAAGTGTCTGACACCGCTACTGTGGAACGTGGAAAAAAGAACCCCACCGGCTGCTGTGAGTGCAGCAGCAGCTGATGGGAGAGGCGTCTATTTGAAATCCACACCCGGCTGCCGGTATCCAAGAGGGTGGATTTTGTACCACGTCTATCTTATGGGGGCTCAATGTGAGTGGTCATATGTACTTTGATTGTACTCACTAAATTTATGTTACCCCTACACTTAGTCCTTTTGTTACCCTACACTTATGTTACCCTACACTTAGTCCACTACGTTTTTCTTGTGTGTATACCTTGCCATCCACATGTTCATCTGAACCTTGGAGCAGACTAAAGAATTGAATTGAGATCACTATCAAGCACCTTACCTTATTCACATCAAGGGGTAACCCTGGAAGGGTACAAGTGCTGAGTGTTCACTCATTAGGTGTCATATTCACTTTATTGGTTATTTTGCACAGTGTTGCACTATATATTTCTTATATATTTAATGGTTCCTGAGCTCCACGCATCTTTTCCACAAGTTAAGGATTCAATGTCATATCTGTGTGTTATTTAAAGTTGGTACCTGGCTTAGACAGCCAATATTGCAGATAGGGATATACATGTGAGTTAGACTCCTGACAGGAGTAGATGTTTCCTTTTATGATTTCTTTTGTTCTTAAAGTGACGGTGTTTAAAATGTTTAGTGTCACTAATGGAGAAATAAACCGCTGAAGGTTGAGGGCTGAGTGCCCCTTGTGTGTATAGACCTGTTTGTCCCCCTTTTATACAAATTAAACCCTAGAAGACTGTCGCGAAGAGCCGGGGCAAATGGCAGCGCTACATAAAGGGAGCCGTTTGCCACAATATGCTCATGTTTCATTTCACACTGTACTACTTACGGGTCATGGACTTTCCCAAGCTGAGGCTGGGATCGCTCCCTGAAATCATCAACTCTTTTAGGAACTATTTTTGGACCGTTTTTCCTGAAAAAAAAAAAAAAAAATCATATTTTAAGTACTTGCGTATAGCAATTCTGTGCACTATAAGAAAGCGCAAAAGCTACAAACGTACATATTATGGCCACGGATCGTCCTAGTTAGCAGTGTCTGTTCCTCTCATGCAATTATCAAAGTGTTTTAACTTTAGTGCATAACAAAATAACCGTTTCACTTAAAAAAAAAATTCAAAAAGGACCTTAAGGCATCTTTTGGCGCCCGGGGTCTTATGGAATAGCAACACCTAGTAAATATGGGCCATAACGTTTTAAGGCAGTAAAGAATAAAGATATATGGATGAAAATAAAGCATGGGCAGTTCATTAAAGACTTTGGTAAAGGTTTATTCAGTATAAGGAAAGTCTGTAAAGTCTGTACTGGATAATTAGTTTGACATCCCAGTTTATGCATCCTCAGTGCATACAGGATTACAGAGTTATACAGACATATCTTCTATAATAAAAGAATTATTATTGTAGTCCGCACTATGTCCAAATGTCAACAGTTAAAAAGAAAACAACATAAGTTTTAAAAGAATGTTGTTAAAGCAATGGGTGTCTGAGAGCCCTATGTCCAGAAGTTATGGACCTTTAATGTCCCAGAACTTTCAGGCGTGAAAGCGAGCCAAATAAAAAGGCCAGTATATTTGCCACACGTTATCTACAGTGAATATATATATATATATATATATATATATATATATATATATATATATATATATATATATAATCAAAAAATAAATAGATGATACCGTTCTGTGGCTAACGAAATGCTTTTATTTGTGCGAGCTTTCGAGATACACTGATCTCTTCTTCCGGCGATGTTACAATGAATGAAGCAAGGATTACTTAAAAACAGTGTCTCTTGGAATGTTATCTGTGCTGGTCCTTCCCCCCGTGTGGATGAGATTTATGGCTGGAGGTGTCAAAGGGTAACTGAAAGCAAGTGAAGAAAGAGTGTGTATGTGTATCAGTGTGAATAAAAATGGATGGAGAGCCCACAGTATAAACTGTGCTCTACACAAGGTGTGTGTGGAGTGAGAGGGGATATAAATGGTGTGGGTGGGTGTGGAAATGTGAGAGTTTGTAGCACACATTTCCACACCCACCCACACCATTTATATCCCCTCTCACTCCACACACACCTTGTGTAGAGCACAGTTTATACTGTTTATACTGTGGGCTCTCCATCCATTTTTATTCACACTGATACACATACACACTCTTTCTTCACTTGCTTTCAGTTACCCTTTGACACCTCCAGCCATAAATCTCATCCACACAGCACAGGACCAGCACAGATAACATTCCAAGAGACACTGTTTTTAAGTAATCCTTGCTTCATTCATTGTAACATCGCCGGAAGAAGAGATCAGTGTATCTCGAAAGCTCGCACAAATAAAAGCATTTCGTTAGCCACAGAACGGCATCATCTATTTATTTTTTGATTATTGAAGCTCGGCTAACACGGTACTGATACCTCTACATGTGTATATATATATATATATATATATATATATATATATATATATATATATATAATCAAAAAATAAATAGATGATACCGTTCTATATAGTATATATATATATCACTTTCCTAACAATAATGAGTAATGATAATAAAGGTCTCTTTCTTTATCTGATAAAGCTGTAATGCTGAGACTAAATGCACTGTCCATGTGGGATCCATTATGGCAGCAATCTAAGGCACTCTGCATACTTCTATTATTTCAACACTTGTAAACCCTTGCTCATTGAGATTTTTGTATGTATGTATTTGCAGAGAAAAAACTAATCAGTTTAATTAATGAGAAATCTGTGTGTCAGCACACTAGTGTAATTAAAAAAAAAAAGCTGTGTGTGCTGTGCACGCGCATAGTAAGTGAAACTTCTTTGACTTTTGTCACAGAAATTGTATTTGTGTTGGTGATGTTTTAATTAAAAATCAAAATACAATTTCAGTGACAAAACGCAAATAAATTTGACTTAGAATGCGCGTGCTCGGCACACATCCCCTGTATTAGCTATTTGCACTAAGTGTGAATTCCTTGTGTGTATGTATGTCAGTGTGTGTGTGTGTATGTGTGTCAGTCAGTGTGTGTGTGTGTGTGTGTGTGTGTGTATGTCAGTCAGTGTGTGTGTATGTGTGTCAGTCAGTGTGTGTGTGTGTGTGTGTGTGTGTGTGTGTGTGTGTGTGTGTGTGTGTGTGTGTGTGTGTGTGTGTGTGTGTGTGTGTGTGTGTATGTGTGTCAGTCAGTCAGTGTGTATGTGTATCTGTGTCAGTCAGTGTGTATGTGTAAGTCAGTGTGTGTGTCAGTCAGTGTGTGTGTGTGTGTCAGTCAGTGTGTGTGTGTATGTGTGTCAGTCAGTGTGTATGTGTATTTGTGTCAGTCAGTGTGTATGTGTAAGTCAGTGTGTGTGTCAGTCAGTGTGTGGGGGAGGTGTGGGTGGGTCAGAGTGTGTGGGGGTGTGTGGGTGGGTCAGTCAGTCAGTGTGCAGGGAGGTGTGGGTGGGTGGGTCAGTCAGTCAGTGTGCGGGAAGGTGTGGGTGGGTGGGTCAGTCAGTCAGTGTGCGGGGAGGTGTGGGTGGGTGGGTCAGTCAGTCAGTGTGCGGGGAGGTGTGGGTGGGTCAGTCAGTCAGTGTGCGGGGAGGTGTGGGTGGGTGGGTCAGTCAGTCAGTGTGCGGGGAGGTGTGGGTGGGTGGGTGGGTCAGTCAGTGTGCGGGGAGGTGTGGGTGGGTGGGTCAGTCAGTCAGTGTGCGGGGAGGTGTGGGTGGGTGGGTCAGTCAGTCAGTGTGCAGGGAGGTGTGGGTGGGTGGGTCAGTCAGTCAGTGTGCGGGGAGGTGTGGGTGGGTGGGTGGGTCAGTCAGTGTGCGGGGAGGTGTGGGTGGGTGGGTCAGTCAGTCAGTGTGCGGGGAGGTGTGGGTGGGTGGGTCAGTCAGTCAGTGTGCAGGGAGGTGTGGGTGGGTGGGTCAGTCAGTCAGTGTGCGGGGAGGTGTGGGTGGGTGGGTCAGTCAGTCAGTGTGCGGGGAGGTGTGGGTGGGTGGGTCAGTCAGTCAGTGTGCGGGGAGGTGTGGGTGGATGGGTCAGTCAGTCAGTGTGCGGGGAGGTGTGGGTGGGTCAGTCAGTCAGTGTGCGGGGAGGTGTGGGTGGGTGGGTCAGTCAGTCAGTGTGCGGGGAGGTGTGGGTGGGTCATTCAGTCACTGTGCGGGGAGGTGTGGGTTTGGGTCAGTCAGTCAGTGTGCGGGGAGGTGTGGGTGGGTGGGTCAGTCAGTCAGTATGCGGGGAGTTGTGGGTGGGTGGGTGGGTGGGTCAGTAGTCAGTGTGCGGGGAGGTGTGGGTGGGTGGGTCAGTCAGTCAGTATGCGGGGAGGTGTGGGTGGGTGGGTCAGTCAGTCAGTGTGCGGGGAGGTGTGGGTGGGTGGGTCAGTCAGTCAGTGTGGGTGGAGGTGTGGGTGTGTGGAGAGGTGTGTGTGTGTGGGGAGGGTTGGGTGGGTGGGTCAGTCAGTGTGTGGGGAGGTGTGGGTGGGTCAGTCAGTGTGTGGGGAGGTGTGGGTGGGTGGGTCAGTCAGTGTGTGAGGAGGTGTGGGTGGGTCAGTCAGTGTGTGGGGAGGTGTGGGTGGGTGGGTCAGTCAGTGTGCGGGGAGGTGTGGGTGGGTGGGTCAGTCAGTGTGTGAGGAGGTGTGGGTGTGTGGGGAGGTGTGGGTGTGTGGGGAGGTGTGGGTGTGTGGGGAGGTGTGGGTGTGTGGGGAGGTGTGGGTGGGTCAGTCACTGGGTGGGTGGGTGGGTCGGTCAGTGTGTGGGGAGGTGTGGGTGGGTGGGTCAGTCAGTGTGTGGGGAGGTGTGGGTGGGTGGGTCGGTCAGTCAGTGTGTGGGGAGGTGTGGGTGGGTGGGTGGGTCAGTCAGTGTGTGGGGAGGTGTGGGTGGGTGGGTGGGTGGGTCAGTCAGTGTGTGGGGAGGTGTGGGTGGGTGGGTCGGTCAGTCAGTGTGTGGGGAGGTGTGGGTGGGTGGGTCGGTCAGTCAGTGTGTGGGGAGGTGTGGGTGGGTGGGTCAGTCAGTCAGTGTGTGGGGAGGTGTGGGTGGGTGGGTCGGTCAGTCAGTGTGTGGGGAGGTGTGGGTGGGTGGGTCAGTCAGTCAGTGTGTGGGGAGGTGTGGGTGGGTGGGTCGGTCAGTCAGTGTGTGGGGAGGTGTGGGTGGGTGGGTCAGTGTGTGGGGAGGTGTGGGTGGGTGGGTCAGTGTGTGGGGAGGTGTGGGTGGGTGGGTCAGTGTGTGGGGAGGTGTGGGTGGGTGGGTCAGTGTGTTGGGAGGTGTGGGTGGGTCAGTGTGTGGGGAGGTGTGGGTGGGTCAGTGTGTGGGGAGGTGTGGGTGGGTCAGTGTGTGGGGAGGTGTGGGTGGGTCAGTGTGTGGGGAGGTGTGGGTGGGTCAGTGTGTGGGGAGGTGTGGGTGGGTCAGTGTGGGTGGGTCAGTGTGGGTGGGTCAGTGTGTGGGGAGGTGTGGGTGGGTCAGTGTGTGGGGAGGTGTGGGTGGGTGGGGAGGTGTGGGTGGGTGGGTCAGTGTGGGTGGGTCAGTCAGTGTGTGGGTTAGTGTGGGTGGGTCATTCAGTGTGTGGGGAGGTGTGGGTGGGTCAGTCAGTGTGTGGGGAGGTGTGGGTGGGTCAGTCAGTGTGTGTGTGTGTGTGTGTGTGTGTGTGTGTGTGTGTGTGTGTGTGTGTGTGTGTGTGTGTGTGTGTGTGTGTGTGTGTGTAGGGGGGGGGCGGCAGTCAGTGTGTGTGTGTGTCCTGCTGCAGCCAGGGGCGGGGTGTAAAATTGCGCACCACTTCTCCCCCTCCCCTTCTGCGCCCCCCCCTTCACAAATCCTGCGCACCCCCCCCTTCACAAATTCTGCGCACACCCTTCCGCCCCCCCCCCGCGGGGTACATGCGCGCCGCCCGGGTCACCCTTTCTTCCAGGAGCCGGCGCCGAGCCCCTGTGCCGCGCGTGTGTTGCGCCGTATGTCTCCATTTCCTGCGAGCGCAGGGGGCCCGCGAACGCGTGTGGGGGGAACGATGCCGCTGCCAGCCGCTTCTGCGCATGTGTGGCGTCCGTCAGCGGCGCCATCACAACTGCGCATGCGCAGCATGGCAGCGGCCGTTAGGAGCGGCGGCTATCGCCGCCGCATATGTCACGGTGTGTGGGGGGGTGTGGGACTCGGGGAGGGGCTGGGGGGGTGCGGCGGCGCAACATGTGACAGGGGCGGTGTGAGCGGAGTGGCGTCCATTACGTGACGTCACTTCCGTTTCACATTTCGCCCCACATCATCCAGTTTTATCCCATCAGAGGTGCCACTAAAGAAGTTTCACTTCAAAAAAAAAAAAATCTTCTTTCTGATTGTTTGATTGGTCATGTTGAAGTACTCATTTCCATAATGTCAAAATATGTTAATAACAGGGATTTCAGATTTAATTTACATCTATAATTGGTGCATTGTGTGATAATAACTTGTTTATGGTTTGGAGCCAGTAAGTGGATATCAGGAAAGATCAGCGAATGTTTGAACCGCAAATCATTAGCGAGCTTTAAGGCAAAATTCAATTTGCAGATGAAAATTCAAATGCAAAAGTGTTGATTAAAAATTTGAGTGAATGTATGTAATTCCGCCAGTAGCCATGGTTTGCAAAGTTGATTAAAACCTGAAATTTGAATATTCGCCGCTTGGTTTAAAAAAAGAAACAAACATTCACCTACCTTCATTCGAATGGGAATAGGTCTCTATCCTCTCGTGTGCAAATAAAGTTGAATTTGGCGAGACTCTCCATTCTAACGAAGGTAGGTGAATGTTTCTTTTTGAATATTAATGCATGCAAATGAAATCGAATGTTGGAAAAATATTTGCTCATCTCTGCATATCAGTTTCAGCTTGCTGTTATACAGTATGTTAAACTGGGGATATGCATTATGCCTTGAAATTGACACTAAAATTTACATTTTTAACCTAAATATCTTAAACTAGTGAGTGGTTATGCAGAGCAACTAGAGCCTTAGTAAGGAGGTTTAAGGACTACCTAATATAACTGGATGCATGATACAGTACACACCATCCAGAAGCTTGATACTTACTATAAGCCCCACAGGCTCACTTTACAAGCTATCCCAATTATTCAAAAATAAAACATGTTTCAAATAAATATATCTATAAAAAAAGAAGAAGCATACATTTTGATTTCCTGAAGCCATCGCACACTTCTTGAAACATTTCTGCCATCATTGAAGTGTGGCGTTTCAATTCCAAACCTTTTGTTTTCATTGTAGTTTGTCCAATCATATTTTCTGTCTCTCTTTTCACCTAGAAGGTAAACGTATTTATTATTTAAAATGTTGTAAGGCCAAACACAATAAGACAGCACATATAAACAGTTAATTTCCTACAAGCAGCATGAGCATATGTGCCTCTCACCAAACAATAAGGTATAGGAGAGATGTAAAAAGGTGAAACATTTTTGTGAGACTACCAGCTATACTATTGACAAGTCTTCTCCTTGAGATTCTACACGCTCTTGATATCTGTAATCATTTTTTTTTAAGGCCCTATACTGGGTCTCTTCAAACTTCTCTCACCACTCCTATTCTGCCTCTTTTGACAACATATTTTCATACCCCTCAAGCTCGGTTCTTTGGCTTTAGGTATTACCTATATGCAAATGATACTCCTACCCATCGACCCCCAAACGCAAACTTGCAGTCCAATTCCAAGTCTCAGATTGCCTATCGGCTATAACCTTGTGGAAGGCGTGTAATGTGTATATGTAAAACTGAACTCCTCATATTAACTCTTCAACCTGGTCCAATATACCCTATTTCCATCACAGTAAAATGGACTATAGCACATTGCTTGGATGAATCCCCTTCTCCATTCACATTCATTCTCTAAAATGTGTTGCTTCTTCCTCCATAACATTACTAAGATTCGCCCATTACTCTGTTACTCCACTGCTAAAACTCTAATGTTTGCTATTATTCTCTCCCCTCTTAACTATTGCAACCTCTTACTAACTAATCTCACTGCCTCACAACTTTCTCCTTTGAAATCTATCCAAAATGCTGGAGCAAGAATACAGTCAGTCTCTCTTAGAAGTGCCTGGTCATCTACTCCTTAAATCCCTCTCCCAGCTCTCCAAAGTTGACATCACCCAAAGGCATATAACAACCATTGTGTCTTATGATTCAGAACGGCTTATTAAATATGGCCCTGACTACTTTGTTAAATAATGGATAGACGTGCAACTCTTTGAACACTACAGTATGAGGTAAAGGGGAAACATTATGATTGTGAAGAAAAAATAAATAACTCCAAGAGAAAGGGTGCATCAAAAGTTAAATCCTTAAGCAAGAGAAGAACTTAATGAAGTGTAAGGATTATTATGATGATTTATTTGGAAAGCGCTAACATATTCCGCAGTGCAGTACAGTGGGGGGCACATAAACAGAATAAGATACAAATCAGGACAGACACGCGTAAACAGATACAGAAGGTTAATGAGGGCCCTGCTCCTGAGAGCTTACAACCTAGAAATTACATACAATATCCTGAATAGGGCAGATCTTTCATGTGGGAAGGGTAATTTTAAACAAAAGCATAGTTAGGCAGTAGTGGAGGTAAAGTAATATCAGTAAGCACAAATACATTAAACCCAATGCAGGGTGGAATTCAGTTACAAGGTGCATTTGAACAGTCTAGAGAAGGAAATGAGCCCCAATCTTTTGAATTGTTAGTAAAAAAAGCTATATACAAGTGTACATGTGGGCTAATAGCATGTTAATAGTTATAGCGATTTAGTGAATAGTCTCCACAGGCTGTAACATACAGTAGAAATGTTTAAAATATGTCACCAGTTGGAAAAGATGATAAATTAAATACATTTTCCATATGACTACAAGGCAAAAAAACTAAAATGAACTCCATTCTCATTTACTTACTACTCAATAAATATTGAAGCCTTTTCTGTATGCTGTATGACATTCCAAGTCAATAAACTCAGATTGTGAGACACAGGCCTAGATTCACTAAAAGTAATTCAATTGGCAATAATATTCTACATTAAGAAAAAAAAAATGACATTTTTTCCAATTTAACATTGTATTCAGAAAAATATATTATGCACAATAATGTGTATTAATTACCTCATCTGCATACTGCTTTTTACTGATAATGCAGGACAGCCACTATAGTAAGTATTGCAATAGCTGCCAAATATTAAAAATACACACTGTACATGGTTACTATTGGGTAATGTAATAAAAATGATTAACTTATCTTATTGCAAAAAAGTATTTTCATCTCACTGGTAACTGACGGGCTTTCAATGCATACCACTAAGTGAACTACATCTTCCCTTGCATATCAAAGAGGCTAATTTTTAATCACATACCCCAGATCGGTGTCAAGCCCATCTTGTCTATGTATATAACACTCACTATATACGGTAGGCCTACATAAGCAATATAACTTAAACCAACCTGAAATACATGATAAAATACATAAAAATTACAAAAATTGCATTTATATATACAGAATTAACTAGGCAGCGAAGGTGGCCAGCTCGGTCTACAGAAGGCTTAATATATTCATAACACTACAGTACAATATCTACTCGCATTCTAAAGAGGCAAATAAGGCATTACTTACAAACACTAACAACACTATTGAATACTTACAGTAGGGTTTTCATTATCACATAAAAATTGTGGAAGTACCAGAGCTTTAAGGTCCTAGTTGTTCTAGTGATAAACCACATGCACTTAATTACATGATTAAGTGCCAACTGATGAAATGTTCTCCAATAATACAGGAGACCTCACCTAATGATGGACACAGATTTGCTTTAAGAACAAATCAGAATGAATGTGCTTGTGTTCCACAGACATTTGTGTTTAGCAGAGTAACCTTTAGGTTACTTGGCTATTTTCTTTCTCACAATAGAAGACTACTATAATTGGGGCAACTTAAGTAATGGCTGTTTCAAAGCCAATGATTAGGATCATTACAAGCCCTGTTGTTTTAAATCCTGCTAAGTGATGGACATTAAATTGATTTGAACTAAAAAAAAACATGGTTATAAACTTGGTTAATGAAATGCTATATATGTAAATATGAAAGTGTTGCTAATGGTTCATGGAATTTAATAATGTTACATTAATTAATTATTGCTAAGTGAACTCTGAGTGGTTTTATCTCTCACAGTATTAAAACAGCAGAACGTGTTGACCCATTCTTCAATAGGTCTAACTTTAATGGCTCAATCAGCAGTCAGAATTCTAAAATGTGAACTGCACTGAAGAATATGCGGCAAGACCTTTGGAATGTGGAAATTGAACCATCCAAATGAACATAAATGCACATTCATTAGTCTATAATACTTATTCATATTTAGATTATGTTTTCAGTTCCTAATCTCTTATCAAAAACTCTTTCATAACCCTAATTAGGTTATATCGGGGGGGGTTTCAATCCTATTTAATTGAAAATACAACATTAATAGAAGATGGAAATATTAAAACTTTTCTTCTAAGTAATAATAAAAATACAAAATAATCCATGTGTTCATATTTTAGATACAGTGTAAGGCAGAGAGCTGGAGTTTACAGGTAAAGCAAGTTGCTTTCTTTCAGTCAATTCACACTACACCAGAACAGAACAACACTACTACATTTTTACCATTACAAATTGGTTACTCCAATTCTGTGTTACCAACCCCAACTCATTTACTCACTGACAAACTAAACTCACAAGTACTTAATATTAGGCTAGGTCCCAGTACATGCTGCAGAGCTCACTATGGAACAAGAACCGCCCCTCAATGGGGCCAGACCCACTAGCTGCCGTGGCGCGGAATTTGGAGCCGCGTTGCACGACTAGATTTTCTGAAGGCAAGAAAATTGTCTTTAGGACTAGGAACAGTGTCACGTGGGTCCGTGACAACCAATCATAGGGCAGAGTTCCCAAGCCAATCATAGTGAAGGAAATAGCAGTCAGAGCGCAGAAGAGGATATTACATCATGGCCACGTCCCTCGACGCACGTCCCGTCGCAGAGTGGTGAGACCACAGATTGCTGCTTTTTCACGTGCACGTGCCGCCACCACACCAGGCGCGCATGCAACAGTGAGTACTGGGGCCGTAGCCTTATTGAAATAAGGACAGTCATATCAAATGCTACATTTATAAACATAGAAAAAAAAAAAAAAGACCAATGTTTTTATGGATGGTTTGCATAATTTCCATCCCAATAAAAAAAAAAAAAAAAAACATCACAAGTGAAAGGGAAATTGCATTTGTGATGCAACATTGGTTATTTCCCTTTATTTTTTTTTATATTTAAAATTTTGAAACGTGTGTAACCCCCTGTATAAGCCAAGCAACACTAAAACGCTACCCCCTAGCAGTGGACATGTGACATGTGACTGTGATAAGCAAGTAGGAAGGCTGGTGACCGAAGAGGGACTAAGAGGGAGAGTGAGCTTTAAGAGAGGGGGCAGCCATGACAGGGAGGCAGATCTGCAAGGAGCTGAGAAAGTGATGCTCGTGCTAGAGCCCCTTGTGAAAAGGGACCTGCACACATCTCACATGGAGATAAGGAGGGCCGATCAGACGGAGAGTTCAACCGCAGAGAACCAGAGAACCGAGAGATAGACATCTGATGGAGGAGATCCCTCCACCTCCCCCCGATGGGTCATTGGAATAGTAGTACCAAAAGACAAACCTTTGTGAAGTACTGTACAGGCCTGCAACACACAGTGACAATACACAGGCTCCAATGGTGTACCAATACTCTAAATATGGGTTTGACTACCCAGAATTGGGATGTCAATTAAGTTGACTATAACACACACACACACATGCACAGCACTTATGGGAACTGTGATGATGTGTATTGTGACTTGTATGCATTGATCCTATTTCTAAGGATCACAAGGTTACTGTTATCTGTCTGCAATATAGATCTTATATATAAATCTGTTATATACATCCAAGTTTTGTGTCCCCTTACTGGCTCCACACACGTGCGGTAGCCAACATAGGTACAGTAAGATTTGAGGGGTTGCAACTGGGAAGGACTTCAACTTACCACTTCTATCTGGGCTGCAATGTTCTTATGTCTTTGTGTATCGCATATTGCTGCTTTGCTCAGTGACCATGAAGAAAGTGTAGGTTCAACCTTATCTACACTGTAATAGCAAAGTAAAACTGAACACTTTACAGTATGTACAGTACTGTACTTTGTAAAATGTAAAAACTATGTAGCACAACATCTTGTGCAAATATACTAGTTACAAAATGTGGTATGAAGAATGTATAGAAATGAATGCATATATATATTTTTTTCTTCTGAAAATATTTATTTTCAACAAAATTCCATGAAAATCAAGATTAGCTTAAAGTGATATTGATTAGATTGTACAATAAAGCACAACAATATCAGTTGTTTACCTTTATGTCTGAACAACCTTTAGGATTAGGATTACATACCAAATAATGTTACAATAGCATCTGACTCAACCCTAATACATTAGAGAGTTTACCAAGGAATCCAGCCCGGGATTTTATTTTTCTTCATTTATTTGTTGTACATCATTTGAACTAATGTATATGGTCTTCCAGTGTTGAACCATGCTATATTCAGAGCCAAGGACCCCTTGTTCCCAAGATAATTACCAGTGTATTCACCGGTACTGGGTTCCCTCCTGGGAAACAATATGGCTACTAAATCAGGTGTGATCCGCGGGCCAACAAGAAGCCGTAACGCCATCAGTTGCGGCGTCCTATTTTCGACGCCGTTGGTCGTTTTAGATTTCCCATGAGTAGCCCCAGTACCTTCAACAATAACTGTCTCAGGGATCAGGAGATCTCCAGCACTGAAAATAGAGGTTCAGCAAAAAAAAAAACAATTCAGGATAGTCACTTTAAATTTAAGTGGTGTTACAATGCAGAATTTGGGCTCAAATGTCATTAAAAATGTAAAGAAGTGGTTAAGATTTACAGAGGTTGGCAAATAATATGACTAAGAATATTTCTAATATGTAAAATGATTGCTAAGTAAGGAAGTACTGTAACTTTTATTCCCTATCCTGTACTACAGCACATTTCACTAAAGTCTTCCACTAGCTTTCAATCTGCAGTTCCTGTGCAGGACCCCTCACACCTGAAAATGGGCATGTTGCAGTTTACACAATTGGTAAAAATCCCACTGGTGTCACCGTTGCCTCTAATTTCCTTTCCTCAGCTACATTGTACTATATGACACTAAGGGCCTTATGCAGAGAGCATAGAATTTTAAAATTTGCGAATTTCATAAAAAGTAGCTTTTTTGGAGAGTTTTATTCTCCATATGCAGAAAAGTGCGAATTCTGCTATGTTTAACATGGATGCGTGTGGCGAGTTTAAATTGGCGAGATGCGCGCTTCAGAAACGTGTAAAAACAAATTAGCGCCTTTTTTTCCCCTTTACTATAGGCGGCGAGCGCCATCTTGCCATCTTTTCCTGGCGCGGCAAAAATGCGAGAATCGCGGCATTTTTTGGCGCGAACAGCCGCTTTATGCCGTTCGCACCTCTCTGCATTCGGAGAGTTTTAAAAATGGCGAGATGGAGGTTCTCGCCAGCCGCGAGGCGAGTTTTAGCAATTGAAAAAACAAAATGGCGCGTTTTTCGGAACTCGCCATTTTCTGCCGGTTTCTGCGCGAAATTGTACAAAAAATGGCGAATTTCGAAATAACGATGCTCTCTGCATAAGGCCCTAAGGGCCAGATACATCAAGCTAAGGTAATCTAAAAATGCAGTATAATCACCAAAAAAAAGTGACTTATTTTTATCGTGCAATACATCAACGTTGCGCCGTCAAAAATAAAGCACTTTTTATCGGATTCCCGAAAAGAAAAGAAAAAAAGAGGCCAAATACAGCATTTTTAGGTAAAAACAGCCATCTATGTTCCGATATTTAATCGGACCGGGATGAACGACAGAAATAATGCAAATAATGTATCACCTAATCCAGGTTGACGTTAGTCCCATCTATCCTATGTATATAATAGCCAATATACTGACCACAATATACATAGGCATGATAAGCTAAACCAACCTGATAAAATAGATGATAAAATATTACTTTTAAAACATTAACGTACATATTAACCCTTTAGTAGCCCACGGTTTACTAGACATGGTATTCCATGACTAGCTCACCATGAAGAACAACAAAGGGGTTAATATCAACATAAAACTACACCTACGCACTCCTGTTGGTCAATTTAGTGTTTAGTAAAGCATTGTCGTGCAATTAATTAATTAATTACGAACCGCAAAGGTAATTAAAGGATTAACCCCTCCCACCAACCCCCCCCCCTCACAGGAGGCCTAACCACCCAACCAAGGGCAACTACCACCACCACCTCCCAGTCTCCTATCCCAAATAAGAGTCCCCCCTCCTCCCACAGTAATGGGCAATAGTCATACTAGCCAAATGTGCCTAATAGGACTTTTGCTCATTGAAAAGCATAAAAATATACATAAAACAAAATAGACAATACAATACATCATAACATAATAAATCCATTGAATAGCATTGTGTCTACCTAAGCCCTCAATGGGGACCTTGATAGGCACATTTCTAATCAATAAGTGTGTTACTAACCGCTGCCGGGATGATCGTCCTCCTAGGGGACGTTCACTGCAAAGTCCAATAAAGGGCCGATGCCCAACCATAAAAATAAAACCACAAAACAATCCATGCCCGATGGCACAAAAATAAACAAAACATTTTTTAATCCGTTACTATAGATCCAGGCCCTATGGCCTTCTTCCAATCCGATGCCATCCTGGGTGAAGGGTGCTGGATCCTCAACTTGACCCAAAGCAGTGGATTCTCAGTTGATAGAAGAGCAGTCTCAGACAAGTAGTTCTTCTTTCAGATGTTGCATGTAGCTATTCTTCCTGTCAAATGAGATGTACCAGGCCTTATATAAGGCCTGTGACATCACATTTGACAGTCACATGGCACATCTACCAATCCTATTGGTGGATGTACCATGTGAACATCCCAACTTAATTTTTAGTGCCCAGCCCTTACCCACCAATCAACAATAAACTTACACTACAACAACTGCCATGTCTCCTCTACTGTTTCTATTTGCTCTAACCTCACTTCTTTCCAAACTACTTTTCTTTCTACCATCCTCATTATTCCTCTAACTCCATTCATATATCCATCTCTCCTTCCTTCTCCACTTACCAGTTCACACGAGCTCCTTTCCAATCTGCACCCTTTGACTCCACTCGACAATACCTCTTGCACTAAAACACACCCCTACAAATTCTTCTCACACATCCTTTTTCTTTCAATGTTTCTCCTCCTTGCTTCTGGGTATATTTCACCCAATCCTGGATGGTTTCATTTCTACATGCTCTCGTTTCTCACCTCTCACATCCAACTTGTTCTCCTCCTGTGTAAACCCCTCTAACCTCATACTGTACCCATTGCCTGTTAACCCCTCTCCCTTTCTCCTGTGGCCTTTAGAATGCCGGCTCCCTCTCTAACAAGTTCCTGTTTGTACAGGATTTATTTTTCTCTCCTTTTTGCTATAACCGAAACTTGGCTAACTCAGTCTGACTGTGCACTAGAAGATGCCCTTATGGTGGTCTTTCATTCTCCCACACTCCGCGCCCTGATAGCAGGGTTGGAGGGGTGAGGCTCAAATCCTCAATTTGCCGCTACCGAACTCCTCCTATATCTCCCCCTCGCTCTTTTCCTTTTGTTGAGGCTCACACTGTACAGTTTTTTTCTCCACTCCCTCTCTACATAGCGGAAATCACCCACCTTCCTCTCTACTCACCCTGCTGTCTCTCTCTGACTTTAAATCCTTGCTCTCCTTCTCTCTCCTGTTCTCTTTAGGGACTTCACCTGCCATATTGATGGCCCCTCTCTGCCTCGAGCATCCCGCTTTTTTGCTCTTCTTTTGGTCTTCACCAATGGACTGCAGCCAGCACCCACAAGGATGGCTACTACCTAGACCTGGTTTTCACACAAAATAATTCTCTCTGATTTCTCCATTTCCCCTCTATGACCATCATCTCATTTTCTCACTCCGTTCTCCCCTTCTCCCCTCCATCTACCCCGTGTTTCCAGAGACCTGCGCTCCATTAATCTACCGACTCTTGACTCCACTTTGCGCTCCTCACTTTCATGAACTACAACTCTGCCCTATCCTCCTCTCTTGATCTACATGCCCCTTTTTTCTCTGCTGTTCTCGCCCTTCTAACCCCAGACCCTGGCTAAACGGTTATACACACATACTCCACTCCTGCACTCGCTCCTTTGAATGCCTCTGGAGTTAATACTCATACTCTCGCAGACTTACATCACAATAAATGTATCCCATCCAGTTTCAACTCTGCCTTTTCCCATGCTAAACAAACCAACTTTTCTCCACTAATCAACTCTCATAAGTCTAACCCACGCTGCCCCTTCTCTGTCTTTGATGCTCTACTCAGACCTCTGTCTCTTACCTGTTTTACTTCATCCATTTCACCTTAGAATTTTTCTGACTATTTCAAGACAACAGTGGATTCCATTCGTCAAGGCATCCCCGTCATATTCTACAGCTTCTCTTCCTAACTCTCCTCCTGCCTTCTTTGACTCTTTTTTATTTAAACCATAATAAGGTCATGAAATATTAATGTCTCTAGGCAGATTATGTTGAGCAAACTTATCATACCTTATAGTTTAATAATGTCCGAATAGTAGGTCTGTACTTGCCCTAGTAATGATACGTTTATTGCCTACCAGTAATTTTATGGTTAACCTCTAGTGGTAAATAGAGATGGGCGGATTTGTCGGAATCCATTCCATGGATTTTACTCGACCAATACGATCTGTGGAATGAAATCCGTAATCTGATTTCTTCCTCTCAAGGCCATCCCGAATTCTTCAAAATCAGTCAATAAATCTCGGATGCGTACATTTTGAAAGAATTCAACCTGAATCTGTCGCCGGATTCAACTTGAATCCATTCTGCAGATTACAAACAATTCAAAATAGGAGTCAGTCCTAACACTACCTGAGTCCAGCCAGTCACAGGTTAATGTTACTATAGCAGCAGCCCTAACCAAAACCACACCCAGACCCCGACTACAACACAATGGCTTAAACTTGAGACTGCACAGCCCTTTTAATATACTCCTCCTCCCATAATAATTCCATTTGCGGATTCGGATTCCATTTTAATCGGCATTCGGCCGAAAGATTTTCAGTGATACAAAAGAAAAAGGAATCTGCCTTTTTGGGATTGATCCACGGAATTCCACCGCCAAAGGAACTGGCCAATCCGTAGCGGATTCGGATTCTGGAGAAAATTTCACCCATCTCTACTGGACTTTAGCCACCTTTTGAACAATTAATTTGAATTCCTGTAAAGTGCCTTACAACTTAGCACCATTTAGGAAACATGGGTCAAAATGTCCTTTTGCTGGGCAATATTTATTAACTTATTTAACCAGTTTTCTATAAATTATTGTAATTTTGTGTAAGACAGCAGGTGAACTGTAGTGTAAACACAATATGATAAAATTATCAAAATGTTAGCAAGTAAACATTAACAATACAAAAAAAAGTACGTGGTCTTAGGAGCTTCAATGTAGTGAGCGAGTGTATAAGGACAGTGTTAAAAGATTTCCTTGTACTGTAGCACTGAGTATTTACGTTGTCACTTAATGTGTATTAAAGTTGGAAGACAGACACATTTGAGAGTCGGAAAATAACGCAAAAGTTGGGAATGGTGATCAATTTTTGGTGAAAGGTGTGGAGATGGGAATGGGTACGTGCTAAATTATGTAATCTTTTTTTTTTTAAAGTCGAGGTTTTCTAAAACGTCACTCACATTTTCAAACATCAGTATATATAAATATATATATATCTAGCAGCAGCAATTTGAATGATCCTCTATTATCCATCAATTAGATTGATGTAATTGATTCATCATATGAATTTTTATTGGTCCTATAAACCATCAAGATCATGTTTAGATATCTTGATATTTGCACTGAGTAGATTAAAATCTCAAGAAAAGGCAGCGATCTCCATAAACCATTGATGCTATAGAAAAAGACATCACGCAGGGGCAAAATACAGCATATCAACAAAGTCAATTACACTTATTTTCACATAGTTACAGTAGAGTTGTGCGAAGCAAAAAAAGGGAATTATTACACACATGGAATGTCAATATACCGAGCTCTGGGAGTGTCACACAAGTCACTGACTGAAATAGTGGTCCTATTTCTGTTATCACAATAAAAACTAGAAGGGAAATGGATAATTGAAAAACATGTTATGTTCAAAATTCTTCACTGTGATTTATATATACAAAAAATAATATAAATGTGAGATTACAAAAAGGACTTGTGTAAAAATAGTGTGCCACTTTCTGTGTATTCATGATTGCACTCACCAGCATTATAGTCATTGTGTGTCACAACATATAGTTGATGTCCTTTCCGTGATTCTTCATCTACGTCTTTAAAGCTTTTTGGTGGATTTATAATTGAACCTGCTGATAAGCCTTGAAGGTGAAATAATTGAAAAGATAAGAAACATGGGTACTCTATAATAGGACAAAAATGACACGTGTTATATGTATACAATGTACTTCAAATAGATTTGAATAAATGTCTTCCCTACATCATGTAATATAGCACATAATTCAAGTAGGTCTCATCTTAATATCTCTTCTCAACTCTTTAAATAGGCGATATGCCCGTTACTAATCTGCTATTTTATGTTAAGACATTCACAACTTAACCCTAAAGTTTTCATTTATTTTATACATCATCATACTCCGTCCTTTTCTTGTGAGGTTACAAAATGTCATATACAACTCGAGCTACGAAGGCCGATCATGTTGCTCCATTAAAAACCTACAACATCCTGATTCAACTCACACGTAATGTATGTAATCAACATTTGTATCAAAGCATGAAAACTTTTATCGATTTAATTAGTAATTCAACAACCTCTTGTGATTTTGTTCCCAAATGTAATTGCATTGAGATCCATGCCAACAGGGAATGCTCCTGTTTGATCATAGGTTTTTCCAAGTGGTGCTCGCTGGTGACTGGAATAGAGGGACTCTTTCTTTTCATTTACTTTTTGCTGAAAGAAGGTTTTGAGTGGCGCGTTTATCAATGAACCAGCCTGAATAGAAAATAATGGAGAGAGATAAAAGACTACATTGTCACTGGATTAAGGCACTACAGATGTAGCAAGACTTAACGCCCTTTGTGTCGCGGCGCCGAAGGATTAACGCTGCGGGGGTCCCATTGAGAAGCATGGAGCCCCCCCCCACAGAGCGATCACAGCAGATACTGTCCCCGGAGCCGCAGTAAAACTTGCTACATCTGTAGATGATTTATTACAAGTCACAGGTTTCAAAAGAAGAAGCACTGCAATAAGTATCCGTTAAGTATTACACACGGAAGAATAACCTGCTCAGTTTAATGTGTTGTAGGCCCATCAAGGACTACGTTGTTTAACATGGAATTGCATGCTTTAATTTTGATAAACGTTAGAAAATCTGACCCATACACACGTACAGTTTTGAATTCATCGTATAACATGATTTAGTATGATTTAACTATGTAAAACGTACCGTGCAATTCCTGGTCTTTATGCATCCTTTCATTTTGCAGCTTTAGAACACTCATAACTTCACCAACATAACAATACAGTTTAGTGGACAAATGCTAAAACCACTCAAAGGTGGTACAAAAAAAAGGTCCAGATTTCACCAAATAGAATTGTCATGGGTTGGTGCACAATTTTCCAAAATGTAAACTCTGTGCTATTTGTGGATCAAAAGTTTTAGGCATCTGAAAAACTATGATCATGTGATGTAGACCAAGAAGTATGTCTGCAAGTAACGTAAATCTGATGCCACTCACAGGACACGGAGTAGAAGATGTTTTGGTTGTTTTATTAGCACACAATTAAATGGCTGCTGGGACCAAAAAAAGGGATATAAAACTCAGAGAAACTGATTAATAAAAAGAAAAACAAAACACATTGTTTCACAAAGACGATAAAACCTGAAGGGCCCATCGTTTAAGCAACTTTGGAGTTGACTCATTAAAACCTGAAGCGAAAATTACACAACGGAAAAAAAGATGGTGCTGCAAGCGCTTTCCCTTTTTTTCTTTTCTGAAGCGAAAACTGTTATTCAAGCTATTGGGATTGGTTGCTTCAGATCTACGGAATTAGCCACCTGGTCTTTACTTATACCCTTGTATGACATTTTCTTTATCTCTGAAGTAGATTGATTGATTTTAATTGCCTGTTGCTGCATCCCCATGTATACATGTGTTTGTATGTACTATACAGTTGCTTACACTTAATGAACGACGGCTGTTAACTCCATGTGTTATGTATTCAGCCACACTGAAATCATTTGCTGTGCCGTAGAATACTGTTCGAGCACCAGGATTTGGACGTCTTGTATTTAGGAATTTCTGCACAACAGGTGGGGTAAGAGGCTTCAAAAGGAAAAGAAAAAAATTAAAGCAAACAAAGGAAAACACAACAGTGGCGAATAAGTTCATTAAAAAAATGTAACTGGCAAAGTATAAAAATAGCATAACTCTCGATCTTAAATGATACACCAGAAAAAAAAATAAAGTGCCAACACCCCTAAAAAAAAATTTTTTTTAAATCAATACTAATATCAATTGCAACCCCTCTCCTAAAGGGTTGCTAACATGGCTGTTGTATACTGAGCCCCACCCTGGGTTGCTATGGGGATCCAGGCATCACGCCGGGGTATTTAAGACATAAGGATTATTCTAGAAGGTTAGGCTCCAGAGAACAAGAGGAGATGAGCCGAACCTTGGGGAGAGAAGATCAGTAATGTTTCTAAAGTAATAGTATAAACCAGGCCCCCTGTTTATTATGTTGTAGATAGGGACAGTACCCGTTAAGTTGGGATCCCTGAAAAAAGGAACGGAATCCAGAATAAGTAATGAAAAGAAGTACGGCACGCTATAGAGGGCCTCATGAAAGAGGACCTAATGGGAAATCCACCACTGCACACACACACATACAGACACACAGAGAGAGAGAGACACACAGAGAGAGAGACACACACAGAGAGAGAGAGACACACACAGAGAGAGAGAGAGACACACACAGAGAGAGAGAGACACAGAGAGAGAGAGAGACACAGAGAGAGAGACACACAGAGAGAGAGAGAGAGAGACACACAGAGAGAGAGAGAGACACACAGAGAGAGAGACACACACACAGAGAGGGACACACACACAGAGAGGGACACACACACAGAGAGGGACACACACACAGAGAGGGACACACACACAGAGAGGGACACACACACAGAGAGGGACACACACACAGAGAGGGACACACACACAGAGAGAGACACACACACACACACACAGAGAGAGACACACACAGAGAGAGAGACACACAGAGAGAGAGAGACACACACAGAGAGAGAGAGACACAGAGAGACAGAGCGGGGACCTCCTCCTTCCCCGCTGGTGTGCATCTCCTCCCCCTGCTGGTGCGCACCGGAAGAAGGGCCGTCCAGAAGACCGCGTGGCACCGGAGGCTCCCCCAAGGGAAGGTGTGGGGCAAGTGGGTTATTGTAGGGCTATTGTGGGTAAGGGAGGCTGGTGTGGGGCTATTGTGGAGGAGGGTTTATATATATATATATATATATATATATATATATACATACATATATACAGTGTTCGACAAACCTATACAGTTGCACGCCCCGGGCGAGCTCCTATTGGCCCAAGCAGCACACGTTTGGTACTAGGTGGCGAGCATATTTTTTTGTTCGGCGAGTAGATCTTTTGGTGATTTGTCGACCACTGTGTGTATATATAAACATATATGTATATATATATATATTACAGTGTTCGACAAACCTATACATTTGCTCGCCCCGGGCGAGTGGATTTAACCCCCGGGCGAGTAAATATTGGCCCAAGCAGCACACGTTTGGTACTAGGTGGCGAGTAGATTTTTTTGTGTGACGAGTAGATTTTTTGGTGATTTGTCAACCACTATATATATATATATATATATATATATATATATATATATATATATATATATATATATATATATATATATATATATATATATATATAATTAATTTCCTTTAAGATCTGCTAGAACGGCGTATATTACCCTGGGTACATCTAGCTATAACATATAATGATTAGAGAATTTGGTGAGGTCTGTTTCAGATGTGGAATATTAAGTTTGCTTGCACTTAAACAAAATATGGCCTTTCAACCATGTTGGAAACAAATTCATTGCACAGAGAAGTTGGTATGAGATTGTCAAATGTCAATTTTACTTACCCTAGGATAGATTTCAGCCAGGCAGCTTGCAGCACTCTCTCCAATGGGAATGAGCTTCCCGGCCTGCAATGTAAAACACATCAGGTACAAACCAATAGATTGATATATTTAAAGCTCCAACTCTCTAAAACACTGTGGGAAAACAGAGGCACGAGTAGAGCAATTCTCAGATTTTTATATTTCAAAAATACATGTTCATTTATCGTAAAAAATGTATTTATTTTTTTAAACTGCACCTCTATAAAATTCCCACTGACTGATTATTGGGTTTTGAATACCAAAATATAAATCAGCAATATTGGAGCTTACGTAAATTTAGGAACAAATTACTGTATCTCCTTGGGCAATGGTACTGACTGTTGCAGCCCCTGCTACAAATCTGTATACTGTGAACAATGCAGAGTTGGTCTGCTCCACCTATCACATGGTACGTTGGGGAATGGGAGACGCTGTCCCTGGTCTGCCTGACAACACTAGGTTGAGCATTTGGTCTCCAATTGTTTTCCTGTCTAACACAACAGGATATATAAACTGTTAGTCGAAATGCGCTTATATTAAAATAAAAACTATTACATCTAGGTGATGCAAATTTCGCTTTCCTCACATCTATACAACAGTATAATCAATACAAATGTTATACAAATGTGTGAACAGCAGAGCATTTGCTTATAAGGGTTCCATGTAAACATGGAATTCAGGCTAAAGGTGTAACATTGTGCTCATTTGCATGTCATTTCCCAGAATCCCTTGCTGCAGTGGAAGCACTGTATGCTAGGTGATAATGGTTGAAAGGCAGGGGTGCAGACCTGTCTAAGACATGTGAATGTGCTCACAAGTGATATAGATATATATCTATATATCCATACATACACACACACACACACACACACACACACACACACACACACACACACACACACGCAGGCCCACTAACCAGGGGGGGGGGGTTTGGGGTG